>NW_012156409.1:50653-195126 GCF_000151545.1 Saprolegnia parasitica CBS 223.65
ATCTCGTCGGGAGCGACATCGCCTGACCTAGGCCGCACCCACGGGTGGCACGTAGTAGTAGCGCAGTCCCACCCGTGCGACAGCTCGACGTACTGACCCTCTCTTCGCCCGCGAGGATAGACTCTCGTTTGTACGCTTCGAGCTCTCGTAGTAAGTCTTGTAGAGCTCGCTAACTCTTTTCTCGCGCGCTAAACTTCCACCGCTCCTCGTAAAAGTCGCGCGATCCCTCGAAAAAGGCGGGGATCCTTCGATTTTCGACTCTCCTCTCCGCATACAAACTGGGAATAAAATCGACTCACTCTCCACGTGATCGGGTTGCCAGCTGGATCTCTTCTTCGATTGTTGGGCGTCGGATACAAAGACCAAGATATTTTAATCGAAGATGTACAGTGAGTAACCAATCAGGGCTGTCCCAACTTTTGTTGGAAATTTCAAAGCAAAAAAACTGCGCTCATTTGCAGATTGGAGCATGGCGACGGACTCGCGACTGCTGCAAGGGACGCCGATGCGGTCGGACGGCCACGCCGAGACCGAGTTTGTCCGCCTCGACAAGCCCATGCGCCACCACGACTCGAACGCAGACGACCCGCGCTACTCGTATGTCCCGCCCATGAAGGTCACGGAGCGCAACGCAGCGGCGGGGACCCCGCCGTCGTCGACCGCCAGCGGCGACAGCAACGTCATCTCGGTGCATGGCTACATGCACAAGCAGGGCAAGCGCGCGCTCAAGGGCCCGATCCACAAGAGCTGGCGCAGGCGCTACTTTGCGCTCGAGAAGGCCAAGATCTACTACTTCCAGAACGACGGCGACTGCCGCCGGTACTTTCAGACGCGCAACTCGGAGCTCGTGGTCGGCGCGATTGAGCTCAAGGACGCGCTCCAGCTCCGCCCGTCCGCGCGCTTGGATCTGCCAACCAAGGGTTTTGAGATCCATACGAAGCGCCGCCTCTGGGTGCTTTGCCCCGAGACGGACGAGGAGTACCGCATGTGGTTCTCGGGCGTCGAGAACAGCATCGTGCAGAACGGCGCCGGCAACGTCATCGAGCGCAGCCTTCCGAACGTGCGCAAGTACGTCATGAAGGGCCTCGCGACATACCGCTTCCTCTACTTTATGTTCCTTCTCGCCGGTCTCGTCGAGATCGCGGGTCTCGTCTTTTGGTTTGTCGTCGGCCTGCAGCCATGCGACCAAGCGCGACTGACTGTCGACTGCTCGACGATCTTGAGCCAGACCATGGACAAGTTGCACTGCGAGTCCAAGCCCTTCAACGGCGTCTTTACGCCGCCCAAGTGGTGGCTCGAGCTCGCCGGCGTCGAGACCGTCGCGTGCTTTGCCTCGCCGTCGATTCCGCAGTGGGTCTCGTACTTTTGCCTCCTCGTCGCCGAGCTCATCAGCTTTGTTCTCGGTGCGATCTACTACCTCGGCATGTGGAAGCCGGTCCGCCGCGGTGCGCACTACCTCGACGAGTTTGAACCCAAGCTGCCGGACGAACAGTGGCCGCGCGTCGACATCTTCATCTGCCACTACTCGGAGCCGGCCGACGAGACCATCGACACGCTCGCGGCGTGCATGAACATCCAGTACCCGCCGCACTTGCTCCAGATCTACATCCTCGACGACGGCTACTGCAAGACCAAGTTTACTAAGGGCAACCCGGTGCCCGACATTGAGCTCAACAAAGGCGTCATCGAGAAGGCCGGCGACCTCCGCCAAGAGGTGGCGCAGTTCATGTACGACCGTGTGTGCGACCCGAACGAGGAGCTCGAGGTGTACGCGTGGCGTAAGCTGCACTCGTCGGCCAACCTCCCGTCGGCGTCGCGCCCGCGCGTCGTGCCCCGCATCGACTGCTCGCTCGGCTCGTTCCGCGACGACTACAAGTACAGCGGCCTCCCGCACGTGACATTTGTGGGTCGCGTCAAGCCGCCGACGCACTACTCCAAGGCCGGCAACATCAACAACGCGTGCTACAACGAGGGCGCGATCGGCCGCTACTGCCTCATCCTCGACAACGACATGCAGCCGCACCCCAAGTTTCTGCTGGCGACGCTGCCCTTCTTCTTCGACTCGGAAGAGCGCATGGGCAAGGTGAAATACACGTGCTGCACGTCCGGCTGCAACAACATTGCGCGCATGTGCTGCGCGTCGTGCAAGATCGCAAGTGTCCCGGAGGAGCAGATGAGCTACTGCTCGCAGCAGTGCTTTGAGAACTCGATGCACACGGCGTCGGCGCTGCACCGCCGCCAGGTCAACGGCACGATGACGGAGAAGCACAGTAAGGGCGAGAAGACGCTCAAGTGCGTCTCGTGCGGCCACAACGTCGACAAGTACGGCGTCTGCAAGAAGTGCCACTCGGCCGAGACCCTCGAGGACGGGCTCACGGCCAACTCCAACTACTCGGACGAGGTCCGCGACAACGCGGTCGGCTTCGTGCAGACGCCCCAGTACTTTCGCGACTGCGTCCAGTTCCAGATTGGTGACCCGCTCGGCCATCGCAACGCGACGTTCTACGACGCGATCCAAACCGGGCAGGACGGGTACGAGTGCGCATCGTTCGCCGGCACGAACGCCATCTTCCGCCGCGAAGCGCTCGACTCGATCGGCGGCATTCAGTACGGCTCGCTCACGGAAGACTGCTACACGGGCATGCAGCTCTGTGGCATGGGCTGGAAGGGTCTCTACTTCCGCAAGGACTTTGAAGGCGAAATGTCGGAGCGCATCCGTCTTGCCGAAGGCCTCGTGCCCGACAACGTCGCGTCGTCCCTCGCACAGCGCAAGCGCTGGGCCAAAGGCAACTTCCAGATCATGCTCATGAACAAGAAGAAGAATTACTTTGACCCGGACTGGCAGCGCCCCGTGTGCCAAGTGCCCCCGAAGCCCAAGAAGCACGGCTTCATGCGCACGGTGTTTTACATCAACTCGACCGTCTACCCGATCGGGTCGATCTGCGCCGTGCTCTTCTACTACATCACGCTCTACTTCCTCTTCACGGGCTACGCACCCATCTACATGGCCGGCCTCCGCCTCCTCTACGCGCTCGTGCCCAAGCTCCTCATCCAAGGTATGCTCTCGGCCATGAGCAACCGCACGGTCGAGAACAACGACGTCGTCCGGTCCCAAGAGGCCTGGTTCGCCTACGCCTTCACGCACACATCGGCAGTCTTCGAGACCTTTTGGTGGAAGCTCACGGGCCGCGAGCCGACGTGGTTTGTGACGGGCAGCTCGTCGCGCGGGTCGACGACCGAGCTCCCGAACGTCATTATGTTCTTCGCGCACGTCTTTGGCGTCATCTGGGCGCTCATCCGGTTCTTCGCGACGTACAACTCGCTCCAGACGTCCCACGGCGCGTCGCTCCTCGTGGCGTCCATGATGATGGGCATCTTCATCGCGTCCAAGCTCGGGCCGAGCGTGCGCATGTCGATCCAAGAGTACTTTGGGTGGAGCTACCACAGCCTCATGGACCAAGGCAACTTTGTCGGCCAGTCCATGATCGCGTTCGGTCTCATGTTCATCACGCTTTGGGTCTACATTGAAAAGCCGAGCTCGAACCCGTTCTAATAAGATCTGATGCCTGTCATGACACTAAATACACTTTTTTCAATCTACAGCCGCAATTGGTGTGAGAACGCTACGACCGATGGACGGCAAGAGTGGGACGGAGCATGATCGGCGCGTGGCCGGCCCCGCGTCGATGACATGCACACGTAGCAGATAGCGTCCATCGTGCGAGGAGCGCCAGCAACCAGCGGAAGCAGGATGGTCCTTTGCTGCCTCGAAGCGCTGAGAGGATCGCAACCTCTCGTCCTTTGATATTCCATCGAGTTGTAGAGGTTCAATATCAACACTCGCCATCGCACAGTTGCCAAAGCACACCAACACGATGATGGCAGCAACTCGAGCGTCGCGCCGGGCCCTCGGCGGCGCCGCCATGGCCCTCGGCATGGGTCTGGGCCTCCTGACGACGCCGTCGCCGACCGAGAGCAAGACGCTCACGACCAAGCGCTGGCACTTTTACCGAGGCAAGATGCACCCGGACATTGCCAAGTCGGTCAAGCTCTTCAAGTGCGGCGAGACGCCGATCGCGGACGAGATCGCCGACTACTTGGGCGTCGAGCTGAGCCCGATGGCCGTCAACCAGTTTGCGGACGGCGAAACGAGCATCGCGGTCAACGCCAACGTGCGCGGCCAGAAGGTCTACATCGTCTGCTCGACGATCACGGTCGACCGCATCATGGAGCTGCTCCTCTCGATCGCCGCCATGCGTCGCGCGTCCGCCAAGACCATCGTCGCCGTCATCCCGTTCTACGGCTACGCGCGGCAGGACATGATCAAGGGCCGCGAACCGATTGCGGCGGCCGTACGAAGCGTATCGTCGGCGACAGCTCACCTCCTCGTAGGACATTGCCCATATGCTCGAAGAGATGGGCGTCGACCACGTCGTGACGGTCGATCTCCACAGCGCGCAGATCGAAGGCTTCTTCAAGCCCACGATTCCCGTCGACAACCTCGGCGCGTCGCCGATCGGGTCCGTGTACTTTTCGGAGCTCCAGCTCGCGAATCCGTGCGTGATTGCGCCGCACGCGTCCGCCGTGCCCAAGTCGGTCATCTTCCGCGACATTCTCTCGCGCACCTACGACGAGAGTACTCTCGGATTCGCCTGCAGCAGCATTTCTCAGCACCATCTCGTAGGTCTTCCAATGGCCATTGTCGTCAAGAAGCACCACGTCGACCGGTCCAAGCCCGGCGAGGTCGTCGGCGACGTCAAGGGCAAGGACTGCATCGTCGTCGACAACCTCATCGACACGGGTGCGGTCACAGTCCGTGCATGAGCCAGAGGATACGATCGCATTCGTAGGCTCGACCTTGATTGACGTGGCCAAGCTCCTGAAAAGCCAAGGCGCGACGTCTGTGAGCGCGTTCTGCGTCCATGGTCGGTACTCGTCGACGGTATTCCTGCCTCCAGACGTTCTAGGTACCCATTCGGATGGTAGGCGGTCGATGACGTGAACGCGTGCCCCGACCTCGACTTGCTCGTGACGACCAACACGATTCCCGAGTCGCTCGAGGCCGCCAAGTCGGACAAGATCGTGACGCTGAGCGTCGCACCCTTCCTCGCCGAAGCCATCTCGTGCATCCACACGAAAGGCTCCATGTCCCAAAAGTTCTCGACGCGCTAAGGTCGCCCCAGAAACACCGAGACCCTTGCACACGTTTACCCTCCACCCTGCAGCAACCAGTGTGATTCACAGCTTCGAGCTCAGACTTTCGAGGCGGCTTCAAGGCTACATCCGCTGCACGCATGAAGAAGGGGTG
This sequence comes from Saprolegnia parasitica CBS 223.65, assembly GCF_000151545.1. Taxonomy (NCBI): domain Eukaryota; phylum Oomycota; class Saprolegniomycetes; order Saprolegniales; family Saprolegniaceae; genus Saprolegnia; species Saprolegnia parasitica. Next base: position 55,962 of record NW_012156409.1, read on the forward strand.
TATTAGTCGCGGGGCGTCGCCGTCTCAAAGGCCTGGCCAATGTGGTGGTCTGCGTTTGGCAGCTTGGCGTCGCGGAATTGCTCGAGGATCTACGTTCCGTCGCGTTACTTCCCGTCAACGCAGGAGTGCGTACAGGCGAAATGAGGTAGCAGGCCTCGCGCAGGTCCCGGGCGTCCCGCGAACCGGTAAAGACGACTTTGCCGCTAGGAAAGAAGGCATCGGCGCAGGACGCAGAGAGACGATGGAGCGTACCTGACGAAGATGAGAATGTGCACCTTTGGCCGTGGCATGCGGTAGATGAGCGCCGGGTATAGCTCGGGCTCGTACTGCAACACGATGCATGAGGAGGGACAGGCAACTAGCGTACCGTCGTGATGTCGGGGTGGGCGAGCGAGAGCTCCTCGAGGAGGATGCGAAAGTTGGCGTCGGCGCGGCCAATGACGTTCTCGAGGCGGAAGTGCATGAGGCCGACGTGGAACTTGAGGCTCTTGAGGATCTGCGTGCACTTCTGCGCCGCGGCCTTGAGCATGTCCTCGGTGCTGGCGCCCGTCACGACCAGCTGCATAGGACGATGCTAGGTACAGATTGATCAAGGTCAGTGCTCGTACCTTTCCAGATGGGAAGAGCATGGCCGACGCGCGCGGGTTCGTGAGCTTCAAGAGCACGCAGTTCTTCTTCGGGATGAGCTCGGCGCGCTTGCCCGTCTTGGCCACGACCTCCGAGAGCACGAACTTGTTCTCCAAGGATCCACTGCCCACCATGTTGCTACGAGCCACTCGCCGCATGAGCGCCTGCCCTGCGCCAGGCCATGCACGTACACGATCGTGAGCTCCATGGTCGCTACCGCAATCGGCCAAGTAAATGGACTACCTCCCACATCACATGCGCTGTCTGGTATGCTGTCTTGCAGTGCGTTTTAAACTGTTGAGTGGTGTAGGCATGCTACATGTATCAGCATTGATGAAGCAGGTGTAGTAAACACGAACATATACAACACGTGAAGTAAACACGGAGGGGCAATCTTCAAATTTGATTGTGGGACCCATGTCGGCCGAGAGCGCGTTCGTCGATGCTGCTGCCTGCGGCGACCTGGACGAGGTCAAGGCCCTCTTGGCCTCGACGGAGCTGACGGCTGAGATCATCAACAAGGTTGACAAGGACGGCAAGTCGGCCTTCCACTACGCTTGCCTCAACGACGACGCCAAGCTGCTCGCGATCTTGCTCGCGGACCCGCGCGTCGACGTGCGCCAGACGTCCAAGAACAACGACACGGGCATGCACATGGCCGCTCTCTATGCATCGCTGGAAGCCATCGCGCTCCTCCATGCCGATGGCCGCGTCGACATCAACGCCCAAAACGCGTACGGGGAGACGCCGCTGCACCTCTGCGCGGGCTCGGGCGACAAGAGCGCTGCCAAGACGGCCAACGTGCTCCTTGCCAACGGCGCGCTTCTCTCTGTGACGGACAAGTGGAACCGCGGCCCGAAGGACGTGAGCCACGACAACGCCGAGAACCCGATCGTCGCCACGTTCAACGAGTACCTCGCCGACCGCAGCCGCTGCTCCGAGGCCGAGTTGGAGAAAGTCCAGGCCATTAGCGCTGCATACCGTGCCGAAACCATGCCGCCGCCGCCGAGCGTCAACGACATCACGAAGAAGGTGTCGATCTTTGGCCTCGGTGGCCTCGGCCAGGTCAAGCTCAAGAAGACGACCACGGTGCTCAAGACCATGTTCAAGGCCGACGAAGGCACGACGTTCTCGGGTCGCACCACGACCAACTCGGACGACGAGCGCCGGCCGCTGAGCAAGCTCATCGACTTTCCCGGCGACCTCGAGGAAATTCGCCTCCACCTTACGAAGACCAAACTTCTCTCCAAGGACGGCGTCAACCCCGCCGGCGCCGACGCCTACGGCCTCACGGCGCTGCACAAGTTTGCGTCCTGGAACAAGTCCGAGTACCTCAACGCGCTCATTCCGTATTTGACAATGGACGAGCTAAACGCCGTGTGCCCCGAGGGCAAGACCGCGCTGCACTACGCCGTCGAGATGGCGAGTGCCGGCGCTGTCAAGACGCTCGTGGCCGCCGGCGCCGACGTCAACGCAGTCGACGGCAAGGGCCGCACCGTGGCCATGATCCTCGACCAAGCGACGTCATCGGGCGTCATTGACCGCCTCCGAAATGCCCTCCAGCCCGACGCGTAAGACCAAGTGGTTTTAATCGCAAGAGAGTTTTGTTCTGGTGAGCTAAATGTCGACGCCGCCTCCGACGAGCGCGTTGAACGTCGGACGGGGCGCGGCGCCGAGTTGCGCCGCAAGCTCGTGAATCTGCGCGCGCTTGTCTTCTGGGAGATCGTTCTCGCGCGCGCACTGGGTAGCTTTCTGGAGAAGGCGGCCGCCCTCGGTGTACTGGCGGCTGTCCATGCACAGGCGCGCTGCATTCCATGAGGCGATTTCAACATCGAGTCAGAGGTGTACCATAGTTGAACCAGATACCGCAGACCTCGGCGTCCATCTGGTCCTTTGCGGTGCCCCGATCCTTCTCGTAAATGTCCAGCGCCCGCTGGTAATACGTTGCAGCCCCAGACACATCGCCCCTACAGCCGCGTCAGCGTAATGCTGTCGCCAGTGGTAGCGTCGCGTACAGGTTGTGGCAGCACTCGGCGATGCGGTCCAGCGTTACCATGCGGTACAAACCGACGTGCTTGGCCGCGTGCTTGGCGTGCGCCGCATGCGTCATCGCCTACACGTGGTCGTCAATTGCGATGCGCAGGCTGACCGAGTACTTCGTGGTAGAACTTTTTGGCCATGTCAAACTGCCTCGCTGCCTCGTACTGCGCGGCAATCGAAAATGCAAGCTCGTACAGATGGGGCTCTAAGTAGTCGAGCGTGCAGAGGTGCGGATGCTGCAGCAACTAGCGTACCGCGGTCGCTCACGGAGCCTGCGATCGCGTAGGCGCGCTGGGTGAGCTGGCGCGCGCGCTGCTTGTCGCCGCCTTCGGCCACCGCCGTGGCCTCGGCCAAGATGTACTGCATTTGCCGCACGGGCGAGTTGTCGCGGTAGGCGTAGGCAAAGACCACCGAGAGGCCTGTCGCGAGGAAGAGCGAGACGAGCTTGACCTCCTTCTTGAGCCACTCGTGAAAGTCGGCCCGGAGCGCCTCGTAGGACTTGAACTGGCGCTGGTGCACGTGGCGGACCTGGCGCCACCCGCTGCTTCGTAGCCCGACCAGCCCCACGGTCGTCGCTCGGGCCATCATTTCGCTTCACTCGCCTTCGTGTGATTGGCCACGTACAGACCCAACGCGATCCAGTTGCTCAACGAGAAGCTCTCTCATAACAAGGTTTTGCCTTTTCTCTTTTACGAACGTATCTGGATTACACATTCAGCTGTGTCTTGAAACAAGATGCACACGTTGTTCTGAGGGAGCTGTCTGGTTCCAGCGGTTTTTAATAAAAGCAGACTCTGTAATGGAAAGGGATGGGTTGAGGCTACACGCACGCAACTCGCCGCCCAACGTGGCAGCGACTGGCGCGGCGATGTCTCTAGCATGGCGCAGAATCCCGTGTAGGTGCTCATCGTATGCGACACATACGTTGGCGATCTGCCTGCGCTGAGCCTGCCCGCCTTGGCACAGTGCATTGCACCTCAAGATGCGTGCGATTAGCCTCCCCTTCTGACGAGGAATGCTTCTAAAGCGTCGAGTCTATGGTGGTTTCTATATAATAAAATAAAACGATTTAATGCCGAGGATATCACACGCCACGACTTCATTCGGCGATCGAAACGACCATGGTCAAGAAGGTTGGCAAGTACGAGATCGGCAAGACGCTCGGCGAGGGTACCTTCGGCAAGTACGTAGCCATGGCCTCGCGGAAGAGGGCTCATGATATGCAGGGTCAAGTACGCCGTCAACACGGAGACCGACGAGCGCGTCGCCATCAAGGTGCTCGACAAGGACAAAATCCAAAAGCAGAACATGGGGGCGCAGATCAAGAAGGAGATCTCGATCATGAAGATGGTCCGCCACCGCCACGTCGTCGTGCTCAAGGAAGTCCTCGCCAGTCGCACCAAGGTCGACCTGCCTTGTCGTGAAGTATCTCATCATGTGGGTGTAGATCTTCATTGTGCTCGAGCTCATTACGGGCGGCGAGCTCTTTGACAAGATTGTGAGCGAAGGCCGCTTCAACGAGGAGACGGCCCGGTTCTACTTCCACCAGCTCGTCAACGGCGTCGAATACTGCCACTCGCAGGGCGTGTGCCATCGCGACCTCAAGCCCGGTATCATCATCATCCGGTGTCTCTCGTCCACTGACCACATGTGCGCTAGAAAACCTCTTGCTCGATGAAAATGGGGATCTCAAGATCTCGGATTTCGGCTTGAGCGCGCTGTACGAAGGCGGCGGCGACGGCACGGACGGCTCGCGCGCGTCGCTCCTCCACACGACGTGCGGCACGCCAAACTACGTCGCGCCCGAGGTGCTCGCGGACAAGGGCTACGACGGCCGCGCCGCCGACGTCTGGTCCATCGGCGTCATCTTGTACGTGCTCCTCGCGGGCTTCCTTCCGTTCGACGAGCCGACCATGTCGGCGCTCTTCCGGAAGATCCAAAAAGGCCGAGTTCTCGTACCCGAGCTGGTTCTCGCCGCGTGTCAAGACGCTCCTCAACAAGATCCTCGTGCCGGATCCGGAGACGCGTGTGACGCTCCAGGACATCCAGCAGGACGAGTGGTATCTCGACGACACCAACAAGCTCGAGCGCGCGCCTGCCCACGGTACACGCATCATCCTCAGAGACGTGTTCTTATTCGGGATAACCAGGCGCGGTGCTCAACCACCTCGAGAGCGACGAGCCGATCGAGCGCTCCAAGCCGTCGATCGAAAAGTTCAAGCTCAAGCCGTCGCAGGCCGACTTGGACTCTGCGATCCAGGAGCACGCCGACATTGAGAGCACGCGCAAGAAGGAGGCCGGGCCCAAGATGATGAACGCGTTCGACCTCATCAACATGTGCGGCGGCATCGCGCTCAACCGCATGTTCCAGTCCTTTGACGACAAGCGCGTCAAGCGCAGCACGCAGTTCACGTCGACGCTCGACGCGTCGACGATTCTGACGAGCATCACCAACCACATGACGGCCATGGCCGGCTGCGAAGTGCACGCGGACTCGTCCAACTTTAAGCTCAAGGCGACGCTCACGACGCCCAAGGGCGCGGTGGGCTGCACGGTGCAGATCTACGTCCTCGCTGACTCGCTCCACCTCGTCGAGATCCGGAGAGGCAAGGGCGACATCTTCGAGTACCACAAGTGGTACACGGCGCTCAGCGAACGCATGAAGGACCTCATCAACCCGACTGCTGCCTCGTAAGCTGCCTGCATAGTGGCCTCTTGAGCTGCCAGAAGACCATAAGTGATGGGTTAACACTGCTCCTCCTCTGCGCTTCTGTCTCTGTACTACGACGAAAGATCATGTAGAGGTCGATGCAATTGATTACACGTCCACGTCGGCGGGCGTACTCGGTCTCGTGGCTTGCAGCTGGGTGAGCAGTTGCGCCATCGTCGCTTCCAAGCGGTCAATCTTGGTCTCGAGGCGCGCGACAACACTGTCACTCTCGACGGCGGTAGTTTCTGGCGCGCGTTGGACCTAGCGGGAGTTGAAGTCGCTGAAACTACAGAGCGTACGACCTGCGCAAGCGTCTTGACGTCGCGAATCGCTCGGCGCGCGCGCGCCTCCGAGATGCCGAGGTCCGTCGCTACGTCTTTTGCGCTCCAGGACGCCTTGGTCGACTGCAGCTTCCCGTGCAGCGCTGCCGTCACGTCTCTTCCCACTGCATGGCGCGCGAGCACACTCATTTCGGCGAGGACGGACCGGTTCGCGGCGTGCGTCTCGGTGACTTGGTCGTACGACTTGAGGACGATTGCGAGCATAAGGTTGAAGAGCACGAGGAAGAGCACGATGAGCGTGCTCCAGTAGTAGAAGAGCGCGACGTAGTAGTTGATGTCGGCGATCGAGGCAAAGTCAAACTGGCCGAACGAGAGGTTGATGACGGTCACGAGCGTGTACCCAAGCGTCGAGAACGCGTGGAGGCGCTCGCCAAAGAGGATGTGTCCCGCCGAGACGAAACCCGCGACGCAGACCGCGTAGACGCAGAAGAGCGGACCGAAAAGACTCAGGGACCGCGCGAGCGTCGACGTGAGCACGTTCAGATTCGGGTGGAAGCGCATCGCGCGCAGAATCCTAATTGTATCAATGTATCAAGACGATGTCCGCCATCCATATCGTGTACCGCGCGACGAGGAGCAGCATGACGACCATGGCAACGACACGCACGCTCGTCATGATTTGTCCCATGAGCTTGATGCGGCCCGTGAGCTGCGTGAGGTTGGCGCGCGCACTTGTCGCGTTCGTGCCGTGGTTGAAGCTCGCGCTGCTGGCGCCGACGGCCGTGAGGAGGATGGTAAAGTTGCCGTCGTAGATGTACGAGCAGAGAATGGCCCAGAGCACGTAAAAGACGCAGATCGCGACAAGCGACGCCCACTCAATGACGTGCCAGAAGCCAACCAAGTCGCGCAGCCGGCGCTGGCGGCCTCGGCGGACCTCTGCGAGGAGCGTCCCGAGGAAGAAGAGGCCGACGACGACGTCGAGCACGATGGGCCCGGCGCCGTCGTACGGGTCGGTGGGCACGGCCACAATGTCGCTCTCGAGATGGATGTAGCCGCCGAGGCCAAACGAGAGCGCGTACGTCACGATGTTCATGATCTTGAGCTCGCCATCGTACGTCGCCAGCGTCATGTCGAGCTTGGTCGTCGCGAGGCTGAGCCACGTGCCGTTGGCTTGCTTGGCGGCGACGAGCGCCGTCGCTTCCGTCGCCGTCGTGCCCGCGTCCAGGTAAAAGTACTCGGTCGCGACGTCGGCCACGTCGTGGCAGTGCGGGTAGATGGTCTGGAGCGGGCCCGAGCCCGAGCACGCGACGAGGGTCGCAGACGTGGTTTGGAACTCGACGGCGCCAAGGATCGAGTGGAAGAGCTGGATGCGCCGGAAGAAGTCGGCGTTGGTGAGGTTCTTGCCGTTGTAGTCCGTCGTGACGAACGTCGTCGGGATGAACGTGTCGGTGAGCCACGAAAAGACGTCGCTTTGGCTGCCAATGTTGACATACTTCATCGTCGTCGCCGTCGTAATTGCGTCCTAGGCACACACATGAGGCGCGTGGAGGAGAGCCGTCGCTTTACCGTTCCGGTGGTCACCAAGGCCGAGTAGAGACCTGTCTCGGCAGGATACATCCTGTCGATCGGCACGTGCGTCAGCGCCATGCCACAAAAGACGAGGTAGAACGCGATCGGGATCGGGAGGTAGCCAAAGTGGCGGCGCAGATGCTGCCGCGCCTGCAGCGCGCTGGCCGCCTCCTGCTGCGTCACGCTCGACGCGCCCGCCCTTGCGGCCATGACGACGGCCGACCTCATCTCGTCGCCCATGTCGCAGAGTGGCCGTTCGATCGCCCAGCGGCCTATTTTAACCGCTCTATCTTTAGCCACGTCATCCGGATACGCGTCGCCTTTATTCGGCATTTATCCGGTTAGGCGCTCGATTGGGCGCATGTCGTGGCAGCGCCCTGTAACGTTACGCCAACTCGGGACTGCGATGAGCCAGCGCCGCCAGCCGCTGCCGGCCGTACGAGCGCTGTCTCGCGATCGCAGCTCTCACCTGCGATTAGAACGCTGGGAAGAAGCAGACGCCCAATGCCAACGAGTCCACGGCCCACTGCCTCAGCTTTGAGGCGCGGCCCACGACGCCCGAGGCGATGCGCAAGTACCGCAAGTCGTACTTCGCCGAGCCTGGCACGCGCATCGTGCACTCGGGCCTCGTCGACGACATGAAGGCCCATGACATGAACAAAAAGTACGGCGTCACGACCAAAGACAGCGACCACGTCATGGTACATCGTCATCGTCTCTTCTCCTCCCTTCTTCCGATCCCATGCAGGATGTCATGCCGCCGAGGCTGCCGTCGGACCACGCACTCATCACGCAGGCCAAGCTGGAGGCAGTGTACCAGAGCACGAAGCGCGAGCCGCTCGGCAAGTCGTATACGCGCGGCCACGTGTACAACCAGTCGATCTTTGGGTCACCGCCGCCCGAGGTCATCGACACGACAAAGGAGCTCATCTACGCCGCGCCCTTCAACGAGACGCCGGACGCCAAGGCGCTTTACAAGCGCAGCCACGGCGCGTCCGACCCCGGCGAGCAAAAGAACCGATCGTACCAAGTGCCCTTTGAGCTCTCGCAGGCGCGCTTCGGCGCGTTGAAGGTCAAGGACGACGGCGGCGTCGCATCAGCGCTCAACCCTGAGCTCGACGAGCAGGTCTCCAAGCTCACGATCACGAGCAAGAACGTCGAGGACATGAAGTCGACATTCGATCAGCTCGGCCGCCCGCGCAACCTCGGCTTTGCCAAGCCGCTGGGCGAGAACAACGACCATATCTTTGGCGTCAAGCTGCCCAAGGACATTGCGAGTGCTGGCGACTGCATCCAAGGCAGCTACTCGTTCGAAGAGCAGCAGCCCGACGCCGACCTCGGGCGGCCCGTCAACCGTGGCTGGATGAACGCGACCTCGGATGACCGTGCGTTTGGCGTCCCGAGCATTCGGTCCGACGTGGCGCCGCCGCAGAAGCGGTCGCTGGCCGACGCCCAAGTACGCAGCTCTTCTTTTATCCGATGAAAAGCACCATCGATGTAGAACTACGGCGACGACGTCATGGCGCAGGAGCTCTTGTACCCGCCTGCGTACGCGGCGCTTGGCGTCAAGGACACCGAGTTCAGCCAGCCGCGCACCAAGCAGTACCTCGCCGACCTCTTTGGCCGCATCGGCTACAAGCTGCCGCCCGGCGTCGTCGACCGCCTCTTTGCGGCTGCGAGCCTCAAGTCGCCGCGCGGCGTCGGCATTCAGAGCTTCCGTGATGCGCTCAACGACTACCTCGACGAGACGGACGAGAACAACACGCGAAAGTAGCGCTCTGTGGATAACGACCGATTAGCTGCTTCTCTGGAGGAGCGCGTCCATGCGCTTGTCGAGCGACTCCATGTTGGCGGCGAACACGGCGACGTTGGCCGCCAAGTTGGCTTCCATCTAGAGCACCGTACAGAAAGTATATGGATGTATCCTGTGGCTAAGAAGGAGCATACGTTGCGAAGCAGGGCGGCGTCGGTACTGAGGATCTCCTTGAGATGGTCGTGCGACGTCTCCAGCGTCTGCAGCCGCGTGCTACACGCCGCATGAGAAAGAGAGAAGCAAACGCGTCTACCTAAAGGTACTGGCGTCTTGGTGCAGCGCTCGCAGCGACGTCAGCTTCTCGACGAGAGCCGGCAGCGCCGCCGCCGTCGCACTCACACTCTACACTCTCCCGGAATGAGAGTAATATAGGAGCAAGCACGTGCCTGAAGCTTTTCGCGCATGACGTTGAGTTGAGAGCTCTCTTGGGCCGTGAGGATCGACTGCTGCACCGTGCCGTGCAAGTCCTGGAGCTTGCTCACCGCCGTGAGGTCGTGCAGGAGCGCCGAGACGCGCGATGAGATCGCGTCGAGCTCGGCCGGCTGCAGCAGAGCCATGCGTCCTTCAAGCTACATAATAACAACTGGTCGGACCTTATTGAATGCAACGCAACGTACGTCGTTGATGGCGTGGAGGATCGAGCGCGACGCAGTTGGCCCACCGACAGCCTTCTCGAGCTGCACCAAGCGCTGTTCGATGGACGCAAGCTTCACGGTCGCGTGCTTCTGTTCGCGGCTTTCCGGCAAAGCGTAGACCTCGTACTAGGCACAGCGCACGATGAGGCAAGAGAGGTGCCACACGTTACGTACGACGACGCCGTCGGCGGGCTCGCCGGTCGCAGCTTGGTCGCGGAAGGCCTGCAAGTCCTTGAAGAGCTGGGTCGAGAGCTGCTGCTGCACATGGGATTGGCTGTTCTGCGTCAGCGCGGACGTTGCGCCAAGATCCATTTGGCTCAGGTTTTGCTGCAGTGTTCGGAGCCCTTGCAGCATAGACGCGTACGACGGCGCGGCCGGGTCGTGCTGCGCCATGGTCTGCAAGAGGGCCAGATCGCCTTCGAGCTCGCCCATCTCCATCTGCAAGCGGTGGTAGCGCATGGCCGGCGTCTCGAGGTCACCGCGGGGCACGACCTTGACTTCTTCTTTGGTCACCGACATGGACCGGCCGAGAAACGCGTGAAAAGCATCCGCCGGGCGCACGCCATGGCGGTCGATCTCGTTGCTCTCGGAGGCGAGGCTGTCGTCCATGTGGGCGTACGCGTGGGCTACCGGCGCCACGGGGTAGACCTCCTCCTCCGGCGTCTCGTACACCTCGGTCTCTTCCAGCACGCGTCGGGCGGCCATCGTCACTTGCTCCCGATATTGGATCTGAAACAAGACCCAAACTGCGTCTCTTGGTTTGAGTATGCTATGTTAAAATACGATATTTTATTACGCGGCCATTTGGCAAGGTTGCGCAGCGCGATGGTCGGACCGCGCTCCGATGAGCATGGCGCCTCATGCTGCTCCTGCTGCGTAGAAGATCTTCCAGCGCTTCTCATCGCAGCATGGCGACTTCATCCACGACATGAGCTTCGACTTTACGGGAAGCGCCTTGCGACGTGCTCGTCCGACCGCAAGATCAAGGTCGCCCAGCCTGGCTGCATGGCCTCACGCTCGCTTCGTAGATCTGGGAGAAGGACGCCCAATGGCAGCTGCAGTACGAGTGGACGGCCCATCAAGCTAGCGTCTGGAAAGTCACGTGGGCCCACCCCGAGTACGGCCAGATCGTCGCGTCGTGCTCCTTTGATCGCACGGTCATCGTCTGGGAAGAGTCCATGGCCAAGCCGCCGTCCCAAGCATCCCTCATCGCTGCCGACGGTACACAGCATCTCTGCTACTGACACCCATGCTATCGGACGCAGGACAAGTAGCGGCACAGTCGCCGGCGTGGACGCTGCAGGCGCAGCTCACGGACGCGCGCGAGTCGGTCCACGACGTCAAGTTTGCCCCGCGTCACTTGGGCCTGCGCCTCGTACGCTGCGTTCTGCTATCAATCTGACGCGTGCGTAGGCAACCGCGTCGGCTGACGGCTACGTGCGCATGTACGAGGCGTCCAACCCCATGAACCTGTCCGAGTGGACGCTTCCGGTGGGCTTTGCCTTTCGATACCAATGGCTTAGGCGCTGTGTAGGAAATCTTCATGGCCGACGCCGAGGGCGCCACGTGTCTCTCGTGGAACTCGAACCGGTTCGACATGCCCATGATCCTCGTCGGCGGCAACTCGAACGTCGCCAAGGTCTGGGGCTTCACGACGGCGCGGCAGTGGCACGTGCTCGCCGAGCTCGTTGGACACAAGGACATCATTCACGATGTGTGCTGGGCGCCCAACCTCGGCCGGTACGCGTGCATCTGGCGTAGTACTCTGTGCCCACGGCGAGGCTAGGTCGGGCCACTACCTCGCGACGGCGAGCAAAGACCGCACGATCCGCATCTGGCGCATGAAGCTCACGAGCAACCGGCAAGAGCTTAGCGAGATCAAGCCCATCGCAATCAAAGACCACGGTATAGTGAGATGGGTGGATAATCTTATTGGACGCGTAGGGTCGTTCGAGGTGTGGCGGGTGCAGTGGAACGTCACGGGCACGATGCTGGCTTCGACGGGCGACGATGGAACCGTGCGCATGTGGCAGCAGGACCACCAGCAGCAGTGGCAGTGCGTGAGCACGATCAGCGGCGACATGTCGACCTAAATACCAACAACAGTGTACAAGACCAACATCCCCGGCCTCGCGCATATGGAGTCGACCACTGTCCTATTCTACGCGTGTCCCTCTCGTGGTAGCTTTTGACTATTAGTTGGGGCATGTTACCTTCCAACCTTTTTCACACGTCGCCGGGTCAATGATGGATCGGATATGCGGTTAGGGCTACAAGGTAGAGCTTGACGTCAGAGCCCGCCGGAGGTACTTGCATATTCATAGGCAAACTCAATGCAATCGCATGTGTGAAGGGAAGCGACGTAGCGTCGCCTTCATGATCGGTGCGAACTTGCGCTCCTGACAGAGTCCCAAGCGAGCGGCCGCTGCAATTCCCACGCGAAGCGTAAACGCGTCTTATTGGTCAATTTGTTATCGATTTTCGACCAATCGTTATAGCACAGTATTGTCGCCTTCGCCGACTGGCATCGCCAAGCTGCCCAAATCACGCTGAAAAATTAAATCGCTTAGACTGGGTCCAGAGATAGAACGCGCTTTGGAGAGTACAAAATGCTACCTCTCGTCGACGTGCGAGGTGTACAGCGAGAGAAAGCGAGTGTACAACTATAGTTGGCACGTGCCGTATCTGGCCACATATGACCACATTTAGAGCAATGAGCACTGTGTAAGAGGCAACGTGTACACAAAGCTAGTAATGGACTAAACGGTTAACTTAGAGGGCGTCGATAAACACCCGGCGAGTTTTCAGCGGTCGGCAGACGCTCGACTCGTGCACGCTACTGCAGCTGCGCTGCCACTGGACGAGGAGTTCCACCGCCGACAGCTGCGGCGCGACGCGAATGAACTCGAGGAGCTGGGAGAGAACGCGCGGGCCGGCGCGCTGCCGCGTCGCTTCCGCCGCGACTCGAGCCCGTGGGTGAACGCAGCGTCCTCCAAATACGCCGCGACAAGGCTGCCGAGCGCTTGAAGATCGCGGAGACGGTGCGCCGCGGCCTCGTCGCTGGTGCAGTTGGCGAGCACGATGGCCGAGCCAAAGTCGCAGAGCTTGTACGTCGCTTGTCCGTGGCAGAGGAGTACGTTGGAGGGCGCAATGTCGCCGTGCGCGATGCCGTGTGCGTGCAGAAAGCAGATCGCGTCGAGGAGCTGCGTGAAGAGCGAAAGAAGCTGCTGGGCGCTGAGAGTCTTGTTCACGAGGCTGCCGTCCGCGCAGTGCTCGAGCACGAGGTGGTGGTAGCCAAAGTGCTCGAAGGTTTCGACAAACTGCACAATGTTGCCATGGCCACCGGCGCGGCCGAGATACTGGTACACCTCGAGTTCGCGCTCGAAGTCCTTGGTCGTCGGCACCCGCGCGCGCTGGAAGCTCACGTGGCCAAGCGTCGCGCCCACGTCGAGGCGCTTGATGGCGACCGGGTTGTCGGCCGCCGCACAGGCGAGCACCACGTCGCCGTAGACTGCCATCGAGAGTCGCTTCTGCACCACATAGCTGTCCATGCTGTTGTCAATTTGAAAATGAACTGCTGCTGTCGTCGTCCATGTTTCTTCTTCCTGCGATGGCGCCGCCAAAGATCGCCATGTCACACGCCTCGCTTTTTTGGCGGCGCGGAATCCGGTGACCGGATACACGTATCCGGACGATTCTGCTGTCGGACCAGCGTTGGACCTTTCTTCCGCTGCAAGGTCGTCGTCCTCGTCGACAGCGCCGTGCTTCGTGTCCCACGAGACGCAACCGCGGGCCAGTTACACCAACCGACAAGCGAGAAATTCAAATCAAATGGGAAAAATCCAACGCTCTAGTCGTCGCTTCGTGCATAGCACCTTGCACCAATTCGAGCTTTAGATCGGTCGAGTTGGACTGAAGAACCCCTAGAGTTATGTCCTCACTGGTATAAGTTGTATCGGTGTGGAGCAAAGGCTTGGTCGGAAACGAGTGGCCGTTGCATTGATCGAGTAGGGCTTCACTGCTGACGCCTTCATCGGGCTCGTGCACAGACATCGCAGCTGTACTGCTTGGCTTGTACCCGTCGTCGACTAGATTTTCGTGAAGAGCTCGCACTTCTAGATCGCAATTGCGTCGGGGGATGTTGGCGCGCGGTTTGATTGGCAACTGGTTGTGTTGGCTTCCGGATAATATATTCGACCGGATAATCTGGCCAGGCCAGCCAATCGCCGCTTCAATTGAGAATGGAGTGGGTCGCCCAAGTCGAAGCTGCGTACGGGCTCTGCCAGAAGCGCCAGGTCTCGTCCGACGATGACCTCGCGCTGCTCGCCCTCGGCCTCGTCTCGTCGATGGCCTCGGGTAACCTATTCTCTCGACATGCAGAAGCTCATGCGCTCGATAGACCATCTCGCGGCCAAGTGCGCTGACGCGTCGCTGCTCGCGATCCTGCTGCCGGTCGCCGACCGTGTCCAGGACGCCAACTACATGCGCTTCGCATGCGCTGTCATGGAGCAGAGCCTCGAGCTGCTCCACGAAGTGTCGCCTGCTGTAGTGCTTGGCGTGCTGGAACCGCTCGTGCAGACGATCTGCCTTCCGCTGCTGACGAGCGACGCGACGCCAGCTGCCGTCGTCGACCCGGTGCTGCGTCTCTTGCTGTACGCGCTCGGAATGCCGACGTCGTCCTCGGCACCGTGGCTCGGGCATCTCGAAGGTACTCTGCTCAGCAGCTTTGCGGGCACCGTCGACGCCGCGTGGCTCGGTCCCGTCGTCGAGATCCTCTTCCAGCGCCGGCTCGTGTCCAGTGGCTTTGTCCGGAGCATCGTCGACGTCTGCAAGACGATCTTGTGTCAAGCCGACTACGCGGTAGCCGTCTCGATCTATCAATCTGTCGACTGAATTGCTATGCGCAGCACTTTCGCCAAGCCGTGTTTGGCTGCATCGTGCCGCAGATCCTGTCGTACGACGACGGAACCAGCGCTGCGCTGCTCACGGAGCACATTTTCGCCGCCCACGACCGCATGCAGCTCCACGACGTGCTCTTGACCGCATGCAGCTCCACGACGTGCTCTTAATCCTCTGCCAAGTCGCGCCAAGCACCCCACGCATCACTGCCGCGCCAGCCTTCCACACCATTGTACGTTCGCTCAATACGTGATCTGTGACGACGACGAGGATGATGCTAGGTGCGTCACGGTATGGACCGCAACGACATGATGGTGCGCAAGATGGCGCTGCACTTGCTGCACGTGAGCCTCGCCAACGAGTCGCCGCGCGTGCATGCGTCGTGGACAGAGTTTGTCCAGTGCTTTGAGGTCGTCCACTTCCACCAGGAGCAGCACCTCCTCGAGCAGGTCTGGCCGCGCATCACGGCGCTCCTCGCGTCGGCGCTCGTGGCCGCCGCGACGACCGACGATCTTTTATTTGCGCACCCGCTGCCGTTCGAGTGGTTCCAAAGCATCTTGAACCGGTGCTGGCAGCACGACAACCCGGTCGTGCGCCGGCTCACGCTGGTCGAGAGCATGAAGGCGGTCGTCGACGCCGACGCGTTCCAGGGACCGCTCGCGCCCAGCGCCGTCGAGTTCCTCACAAAGGACCTCCTCCTCGCGCTCAACGACCCGTTTCTGTACAAGCACGACAAGTACCAAGTGAAAGCGACCGCGACTACGTTTCTGGCCGCCTTGCTCACGGTAGCCGCCCCATTTTGATGCAATCTAACCTTCGATACGGTGCCGTAGCACGCGACGAGGACGACGCAGCTCTCACCGCTGGCGTACGTGACGGCCGTCCAGAGCGCGATCTTTGGCGACGACGTGCGCGGCAACTCGCCGGACGCGCTCCTCGCGATGCTCGGCGCGTTCCAGCACCTCGACAGCCGGCTGCAGATGGACGCGCCGACGTGGTCGATCCTGCGCTACATGGTGCAAGCCCACGTGCTCCAGTCGTTCCCGCACTCGATGAAGGTGCTCGTGCCCCTTCTGCAGCACATGCTCTTGGCGCTGACGCCGTCGTTGCCCCTCGACGTCCTCCTCCGCGTCCTCGCGCTCTTCCCCACGACGCACCTCGCGACGCACCAAGCCGAGTTTGGTGCGTATCTGCGCCCGTACGCAGCATCGATTGACGCGGCGTTTGCCTCGTACTTGGCCCACGACACGGCCGCGCCGTCGCCCATGTACCTTGCGCGGCTGTACCTGATCACGCCGCTTCCCCTCCACTGGGCCGCGACCGAGAAGAAGGACGTCTTGCACTTGAGCGAGCTCTTCCGCGCCTTGCACGAGGTGTCGCCGCACGGACTTGTGACGGAGAGTCTCTTGGAGGCATTTCCGCCAGGGCTGGCGCAGCTGGAAGAATGGCTGGCGTCGAGTGAGACGCATGACGTCGAGCTCAGCGAGCAAATGAGCGTCGTGTACTTGGTCGCGCACCTCGCACTCCACCGCATGCTGGAAAGCGGCAACTGCGACTTTGCTTTACAGCTCAACGACGTGCTCGCGGCCGGTTTGACTTGCACGTCGCCGAGAACGCAGGCGCTGGGTCTCTCGGCGCTGGAGCTCGTCGCGTCCGAAGGCATGCTGCTCGATTCCATGGCCGTCTTCGACCCGATGACGCTCGTGCCGACCTTGCTGCGATTGACGCCGGCGCGCGGCAGCCTTGTGCACGTGAGCGTCAAGGCCAAGTTTGGCATTCTCGCGTCCGTGCTCGAAACCTGCTGGGCGCTCGAGACGTCGCTGCTCCGCGAGACGCTCCGCGTCGTCCTCGACGGTCTCTCGACGGCTGGGAGCGACCCGAGCATCCTCGAAGCCATGGCGCGCGTCCTTGGCCGCGTGCTGCCCTACACCGTCTGCACCATCGGAGACACCGAGGTTTCCGTCTTGCATGGAGAGGAAAAACGAGTCAAATGTCTGGTAGGAACGAGATCTCCAGATCGACCTCGTCTTTGCCCAGGTGTGGGCTGCCTACATGGACAGCCGCAAGCCCGACGGGCTCTCGTACGTTATTGTCCAGTGTCTTTTTCAGCCGCGCCTCGTGACGCTCGCCGAGGTAGTCGACCTTTTGATGCTCATCTCGTCCGGCTCCTCATGCGGCCGCATCTAGCCGTCGACGACGCTCAAGGAGTGGTTCCATAAGTGGGCGTCGTGGGCCGAGACGGGGAAGCGCCCCAACGTCATGTACCACCTCGCGACGACCCTCTGCGGCATCTGGCGACAGTACCCGCAGAGCGCGATCTCGTACCTCGACGAACTCGTGCGCCTGCTCTTGTACAAGGAGCCGTCGGTCGACGAGAAAGAGCGGTAACTTGATACTTTCTTGATACGCTTTGACACGCAAGTAGGATGATTTATCTGGACGACGCGGCGCCACTCAAGACCAAGTTTGTGCGGTTTGTAGCGCTGGCGTTCGTCGAGGACGCGCCGACCGAGTGCGCGCCCATCATGGACGCGCTCATCGAGAAGCTCCTGTCCCTGCAGCTCACGCCGGCCTTTGCCAAGCCGCAGATGATCAACAGCGACGGCTTTGGCAAGCAGCTGCGCAGCTGGCAGGCGCTCTGCATTCTCTCTCGCTACCTCCGCGCCGACACGATTCAAGCAGTGCACACGCACCTCTGGCGCGGCGCGTTTCTCAACCACAATCTGCCGCAGATCCGCTATTACGTCGAGATCTTTTGCATGCGCGTCTGCGTGCTCTTCCCGACCTCGTCGTTCCCGTACGTGCACGCGCTCCTAAGTGACATGCACCTCATGCCGCAGCTGTCGGCGTCGACGCTCCTCATTGCGGGCTCGGTGCTCCGGTGGCTGCCGGTCGAGTCCAGCCCGGAGCTCCACCTCAAGACGCTGCAGCTCATGGCGCCCTGGCTCAACTCGGCGCACGGCCACACGCGCACGATTGTGCAGTTTGTCATGACGTCGCTGCTGCCGTACTTTCTCGCGCACCCAACGCTGGCGCCGCAAGTGTCGTTCCTCGAGGCGACGCTGCGCTTCCTCAGCACCAACAAGGAGTGCAAGCGCATGTTCCGGCGCCAAACCGCCCAGATGGCGAGCTTCCTCCCCGAGAAAGAGTGCGTCCTCGAAGGGCTCCTCGACCACCCGCTCAATGAGTTTGACGAGATCGTGCCCATCTCGGTGCTCTGCCAGATCAAGGAAACGCTCTCGGCTGCCTACGCGCAGTTCCTCCACGAAGACAAGGCCCATGGCGGCCAGTACCAGACCAACGTCGCCGAGGCCAAGCGGCTCGCTATGGCGCCAACGACCGAAGCGAGTGCCAGCGACGCGGCCAGCAGTGGCATCGTGCAGCGCAAGATCGATCCGCACGCGACCGGCTTCCTCGAAGACATGCTGGCCATGTACGAGAGCGAGAACCTGCGCGAGAAGCAGGTGAACGCGCGCCGCGCCCGCCGGCAGTCGGTACGCTTCGCAGTCTCGTCTTGAGTTGCCATCTCTTGCGCAGGTGATTGTGTGTGCGAGTCTTGTCGACAAGCTTCCGAACGTCGCCGGCCTCGCGCGCACGTGCGAGATCTTCAACGCGTCCAAGCTCCTCATCCCGAACATGGCCATGACCCACGACATTGTCTTCCGGCAGATCAGCGTCACGGCCGACAAGTGGGTGCCCATGGAAGAAGTCAAGCCCGACATGGTGCGTACTCGTCGTATCTGCATGGGACGCACGTGGAGCTGTAGGTCCGCACGTACTGCCGCCGCATGCAGCGAGAGGGCTACACGATCGTCGCGCTCGAGCAGACGAGCAGCAGCGAGAGCCTCACGACGTATCAGTTTCCGGACAAGGTCGTCATTGTCCTCGGCAACGAAAAGGAAGGCATTCCCGTCGAGATCCTCGACGCGGTCGACCACTGCGTCGAGATCCCGCAGCTCGGCGTCATCCGGTCGCTCAACGTGCACGTGAGCGGCGCGATCTTGCTCTGGGGCTACACGCAGCAGCAGCTCGCGAAAGCGTAGACGTTGAGCATTGCATTGTACTTTAAGACATGGAAATGCAAACCAAGCTTCTTGGAGTGCACGGGCGGCGACGTCGACGTCTTGGCGCTGACCCAGAAGGCGCGCAGCGCGGCCTCGATCGCGTCGTTCTCGAGCAACGGCGCCACCCACTGGGCCACGTGGACGAGCATGCTGTACGCCTCGTGCGCCCGGTCGTCGGCGGCGGCCGCCAAGAAGGCGCGGCAAAAGCTATCGATGAAGATATAATTGTATTCGAGGCGACGAGGCGACAAGGCGGCGCCTACCCTTGCTTGAGCCCGACGACGATTGTTGCGCACTTGCCGGGGCCGACAATGCCCCGTGGCGGGTCGGCGAAGAACCGGTGCGCGTGCGTTGCCTTGGTCTGCACGGCGAACGTGAGCATTTCGGCGCCGACGTTGTGCAGCGTGAGGAGCACGACCGGCGACGTGTTGGGAATCAGCGTGAACGAAAGCACGTCCGACGGGTCGACGACCGCGTGCTGGTCAAAGGCCGTCGGCGCCAGCACGCTCGCACGGCGCGGCGACGAGCTGCGGACGGCCGTCGGTCGGCCCTGCGCGCTGCCCATGCTCGTACAAGTATGCTCGCCGATCGCAATGCTATTTTTACACGAACAAGAAGATATTTCATTACGACGCTACGTGAGCGCCGACTGCTTGCAGATGACGAGCGTGCAGCGAGGCGACGCGAGGAGGCGCGCGGCCACGTTCCCGACCGTCGAGTTGTCGATGCTGGTGCGCGCCTTGGTCTGGTCGCCCAGCCCAAAGACAAGGTACGATGCGCGCTGGCTGGCGACGTACGCCTGCAGGTGCTCGGCGACCGTCCAGCCTCTTTCGGCGGGCAGCGTGACGACGTCTCCTTGGAGATGGGCTGCCAACAGCTTCTCGCGGTACAGCGCCGCGAGGGGAAACTCGGTCGTCGTGCCGGGCGGCTCGACAAGTGGCGCGACGTGCACGACGTGGAGCGTGTCCTGTGGCTGGAGCAGCTTGAGCGCGCTGTGGAAGCAGAGCCGTGCAGCGTCCGCATGCACGTCGACAGCGACGACAAACACATGTGCCTGCTGGATGCGAACCGCCTCGGCGATCGGAGGGACGAGGATGATGGATGTCGGGCTCTGCAGCACGACGCTCATGGCGGTGGCACCGACCTGGGATGGCTGCGGCCCCTTGGCGCCAATGGCACCCAGGACGAGAAAGTCGGCGCTGTCCTGGAGCTGGATGAGCTGGAGCGCTTTGGGCTGCGTGAGGCGCACGGCCTGCGACCGCACGCTTAACTTCGACTTTGGCACACTGTTTTGCTTGCAGTACAGAGTGAAATCTACCTCTTGATCACTAATGACCTAGCGAGATGGGCTGTCGTACCGTTGAGGACGAACTCTGCGCTGTAGGAGGGCGCGGGCGGGAACTCGTCGATGAGGCAGATCTCGAGGCGCCCCGACCGACGCAGTTGAAGCGCCACGTCGCACGCCAGCCGCGCCGTGCCTACGCACTGTCAAGCCCACGCACTCTCGCAAAGTCGTACGGCTGCCATCGACAAAGACGCAAAAGCTTGTCGTTGCGAGCGTCCGTGTGTCGTCCGTCATGTGCGCCTGCTGCAGCGCTGCGGCCACGTCGGCGAGGTAGCTGCAGACGTCGCGCCACGCAGGCCCGCCCTCGGCGATGGCCGCATTCGCGTCGTACCGGTCGTCCTCCAGAAGCGCGACGAGCCGGTCGTGCGTCGCGCCCGTGATTGCATCAAAAGGCACGCTGCGCAGCGTCGCGACGGTCTCGTCCCATGCGTGTTGCAGGATATCGAGCACTTGGTGCCATGTCACCGCGAGCTCCGGCATGTCCTATCGCTACATTAGAATGCGCCCGACGTCGATAGCATGTGCACCGCGTGCAGTAGCGTAGCAACTGCATCGAGCACCAGCCGCAGCGCCGGCGACGGCTTGGCATACGCCACGCTCATGGCTCGGCCGTTTCGATAGATTTTATGACGCAAGGCTCTTTCCACAAAAATAGACACTGTAAAATGCACTGTATCAAAATCAACAGTCACACCAAGAACTTATTTCGACCGCTGGTTCAAGAACGCGTCTTCTTCGCCGGCATCCATCGACGACTTGTGCTGGTGCACATCGATCTGAACGCTGTGCGCCGGCTTGGCGCCCGCCACCGACGTCGGTGTCCCATGGAAGCGCTTGTCGCCATAGACAAAGACGGAGCCGACGACAAGAAGCACGCCGAGGTAAAAGACCGGCGCCGGCGTCTCAGAAAAGAGGTAGTTGGAGAGGAGGCAGCTCAGTACGAGAGAGAGCGCGGTGCCGAAGTTCTTGACGATGTTGTCCGAATAGCGCACGACCGCGGCGATGATGAGCCCGCCGAACGCCTGGAGCAGCACGACGCCGAACGTGAATGGGTTGTAGCCCTCGAAGAAGGCGAAGCGCGGCTCCGTGGCGGCCGCGTACACGACGCCACACAATGTCGCAGCGACCGAGACGGCGGCGAGCTGGATGTTGGTCTTCCACAGCGGGTCGATCGGGTTCGCGAACGTCTTGTGCGGCTGGTGGCTCTTGAGAACCTTCTCAAAGTAAGCGGCCGCGACGCCCGAGTTGACGGCAAGGCCGATGACCATGCAGACTCCAAACATGGACGACGACTTGCTCGAGCTCGCGCCTTTGGCCGCCGAGCAGATCGCGACGCCGACCATGAGCGTCACCATCGCGATCCACTGCACCGTGTTGAAGCTGCGCTTGAGAAGCAGCACCATGAAGAAGGCTGTCGTCACGATCTTGAGCTGGTAGACAATGTTGTACGTGGCGACGTCGACGTGGTCGTACGAGAGAAGCGCGACGGTGTTCTGGAACGCGTACAGAAGCGCGAGGAAGACCATCTTCTTGAAGCCCGCGACGTCGCCGAGTACCTCGAGGTGGATGCTGCGCAGCGCGTCGCCGATGCTGCCTTTGGTCACGACGACCATGATGAAGCAGAGCACGAGCTTGAGGAGCTCGATGAGGAGGACGGCGGACGTCGCATTGTACTTGGTCGCCCGAGAGTACTTGGTGACGATGCCCAGCAGCGTGTTCTGGAACACGAGCAGCACGAACGAGAGCACCTTGAGGTCGACCATCGTGCAAGCAAAACGAATCTGCCACGCGGTCGGCGGAATGCCCACGCATCCGATTGGCTAAAATTCATCGCCATAGAACCGCCGTCATTCGAATCGGTCAAGTAACGCATTAGATAAGATCCGGTCCAACCGACCGACCGAAGGACGCTCTTGTTCGTACCAGATGATTAGATCTAGTCTTGTGATCCACAATGCAGCATCCGTGTCTCTCGCGCTTTGGAGCTGGCCAATCTTGTTCTGGGCGCTTCAAGAAAGCCCATGCGCCTATCTCTCGTGTGTACTTCTTCCCGCAGCGGAGCGTGTTTACTACATGTACGTTTGTGGCAGAGAGCGCCGGTGGTGTCTAAGCTGCCAATGCACCGCAAAAGTGGTCGGGCTTCCACAACGTGCCTCCGATTGGCTGTTCTATAATGTTGTGAGCCAATCCGATCTGCGAGTCTGCCATAGCAGCCCTGTCATTGGCCTTGCACAATCCGAGATTTGAATGCGGTCGGTGACGCCGAGCCACCGACGCTAGCCTCGCGCCCGTGCTACTTCTCGGTGGCGCACCCACGATATTAGTACCGTCGCCCACATGCACATAGAGCCCAACGACTGTTGAACGCGTCGGCCAAGCATTGAAGCGTGGTGTGCAATCATCTCTGTCAATGGCGGTCGCCTTCAACAAACGGCAAGCACGGATTCGTCCAGGGTGGTCGTCAACACGGCTCCTGCCGTGGTATTATGCAAGCAGCGATGTACTACCCCTTGCGGCGGCGCAAGTCGGTCGCTTGAAGGGTCCAGTCGCCCTTCCTCGTTCCTCGCGGGCTTGGCCTCGACGCGACTATAAGATTGTATGCAGCACGTGGTTTACCAGAACGCCGCGTGTCGCAGCGAGAGGAGAAAGCAGGTGGTGTTACAAGACCCGGCTTTTCTCACGCGCCGCGGTAAAAGACGAGACCGAAAGTGTTATAACGCTACGGCGCGGCGGCGCCGGCGATGGCCGCGCGGCAAGACGGGCGTCGCGCCGGGACATGCACGCGCGCCGCCTGTCCGAGCTGCGTCCAATGCGCGTGCACGCGTCTAACAGCGTTATAACACCGCTGGCGACCGCCGTGATGCAATAGTTGCCAACACCAGCTGGCCAATAACCAGATCCAGGAGGCTGCCACACACACATTCCCAGCGCCGCGAAGTGATCGCGAGCGAGCGAGCGAGCATGGCCCAGCAAAGGTATGCGCTGGCTGCGCCTGCGATCGGCGGCTCATGCAGCATAGCAGCGTCAAGCGCAAGGCGTCGCAGAGCATACCGGCGCACAGCGAGCCGCGCACGGAGAAGCAGCCGAACGTCATCGAGTACGCGTCGCCGACGATGAAGGCGCTGCTGACGGCTGCTGCGTAGGAGCCACTTGGTGACGTCGGCGACGCGGGTGCCGCCGCTGCACGACCCGAACCAGATCCTGAACGGTGGCGAGGACCCACTGGCGCGCAGCATGTCGATCATGAGCATCGCGAGCTTGGACTCGATGAACGACGACTACTGCAACGAGATGTCGATGCACAGCGAGCTGAGCATGGTCTCTCACTTTGACAGCGAGCGCTCGATGACGGGTTTCATCAGCGAGCACAGCGGCATCTTCAACAGCGACCGGTCCAGCCTCCTCGCGCCGCCCGACCTCATCTTTGACACGCCCATGATGCCCAAGGAGGAGCGGCCGGCGCAGCCCGAGGAAGAGCGCCAGTACTACGAGCAGATTTGGTCCACAAACTTTCAAAAGTCGACGGCGCTGCCGCCCGTCGTGCCCGACACGGCGTACATCCCGCAGGGCGAGCAGGGCCAGCTCGTGCGCATCTCGGGGCACTCGCTCGCATCCGGGAGCACCAACATGAACTCGTCAACCAAGCAACCCTACGTCATCTTCCGCCTCGAAGTCGAGGTGCGCTGCTTGATGCGAACGACGCGCTCTCACAGATGATGCGTAGTGCCAAGCCAACGGCAAGCGCTGGACCGTGTACCGAAGATACCACGATTTCCGTGAGCTCAGCAGCCAGCTCAAGAGCCAGGTGCGACATAGCTCGCGCTGCAACGGGTTGCCTCATACGCATCGACAGGGCTTTCGCATTCCCGCACTGCCGTCGCGCCGCTTTGGCATTCGGCGGTCGTTCGACACGCTCTTCCTCCGGAAACGGCAGTCGGACCTTGAAAAGTGGCTCAAGGAGCTCCTCGTGCCGCCTGCGCGGCCCACGACCGCGCCGCGCCTCGGCATGTCGCACTTTGTTCGCACGTTCTTGACCAAAGATGCGAACCAGCCGCCGGCGCTCGAGACAGGCTCCCACGCGTTCAGCTACTCGGACCCGGACCAGCGCCCGTCGGCGTCCATGGCGTCGATGCTGCAAGCGTCGTCGCAGGGCCACTCGAGCCGGCGGACAGCCGCCGACTTTATGGCGCACTCGCGCCTGAGCGACGGCGGCGCGAGCCACAACAGCAAGATTTCGGCGCTCTTCCTCAACCGCACGGAACCCGGAAAGCAGTCGAGTAAGCCCAAGGCCAAGCTCGAGCGCACCAACTCGGACCCGCGGCTGCAGCTCGAGCGCGCTCCGAGCTTGGAGCAGCTTGTGGCCAAGCCGACAACCGACGACTTTGAGCCATTGCGCTTCATTGGGAAAGGGTCGTTTGGCCGCGTCCTCCTCGTGCGCAAGAAGGCGCAGGGCGAGCTCTTTGCGATGAAGATCCTCACCAAGCAAGATGTCGTCAAGAAAGCTCAAGTCGAACACACGCGCACAGAGCGCAGCGTGCTCGGGTCCATCGACCACCCGTTCATCGTTCGCCTCGTACGTGTCCATGTGTGTGGTCCTGACCAGAATCTGATGTGGTACATAGCACTATGCCTTTCAGACGACGCACCAGCTCTACTTTATCTTGGACTACTGCCCTGGCGGCGACCTCTTCTTCCACCTCACGCGCATCAAGTGCTTTCCAGAGTCGATTGCGCGCTTCTACGCGGCCGAGATCACGCTCGCCTTGATCCACTTGCACGAGAAAGGCATCGTGTACCGCGACCTCAAGCCCGAAAACATCATGCTCGACGTCCACGGCCACGTCAAGCTCGCCGACTTTGGCCTTGCGAAGACCGGCATCACTGGCCGCCTCGACGGTACCAACACGCTCTGCGGCACGCCCGAGTACCTCCCGCCCGAGATCCTCAACAAGAAGGGCCACGGCACGGCCGTCGACTGGTGGAATCTCGGGATGGTGCTCTACGAACTGCTCACGGGCCGCCCGCCGTGGTATACGACCGACCGCGAGACCTTGTACCAGCGACTTCGGTCGTCGCCGCTCGAGTTTCCCGCCGGGCTCAGCGTCGAGGCCATGGACCTCATCGCGGGTCTTCTCGAGCGCGACCCGTCGCAGCGGTTGCGCGCCACGGAGGTGCTCGTGCACCCGTTCTTCCAGGACGTGGCGTGGGAAGCGCTTCTGAATCGAGAGGTCGAGCCCGAGTTCCGGCCGTGTCAATACACCGATCCTCTCGATGCAGTCAACTTTGAAGACGACTTTACGCGCCTCCCCGTGCTCGACGCCATGGACGACGTAAGCGGCGTGGCCGTCGTGACGCCCAGTGCCCGAAGCAGCGTCTCGGCGCGCACCAACTCGTGCCGGACCATGTCCTACACGTTTCAGGGCTTCACGTACGACGGCGACGGCCTCGACGACAACTACGACATGTCGACGCCGCCCTCGCTCTAATAGAACCCATCAACTATACTCTTATTTGCCACAACCACTCCAAACGAGGCCCCGCTTCCAGCTAAAAGTGGCATTTGCCGCATGCACCGCGTGGCGCCACGTCATTTTTGCGCTCGCGAGACTGTTGAAGCCGTACTCAAGGCTGCTGCTGGCTCCATTAGGATAGTAGAGCGGTGCAACTGTCCGTCGCGGCCAAGGGAGCGCCCTTTATTTCCTTGCTCGCGACGACTCCAACCCTCTGATACCTGCGTGACGACGGGCTTGAAGTCGAACGGTATGAAAACTCACTTGGTGGGGGTGTACTGGAGTTTCAAATATTACGAGTTCCTATTAAATCTATGCTACCTACGGTCTTCTAAAGTGTCTTACTGCGCAAAGGACGTCACGCGGCGCTTGAGCTCCTTCGTGAGGAGGTCGAGCTCCTTGGCCGACCCACCCTTCATCATGGTCGAGTTCTCCTGCGCGCGGCGAATGAGGTACGGGAGCACCTCCTTGACGGGCCCGTACGGCACGTACTTGAAGACTTGGTACTTTTCGGCGCCGAGCGTGTACGAGATGTGGTCGCACATGCCGAGGAGCTGGCCAAAGTACACGCCGCCGTTCTCGCGCGGGATGTTGAGAGCTTCCATGTTGGCGACCGTCTTCTTGACGCTCTCCTCGTTGTGGCTCGCGACCATGAAGGACGTGCGGTGGTTGTGGACGAGGAGGAGCTCGACCAGCGCGTTGTAGTTGGCGTGCGTGGCCTCGATCGACGGCTGGATCGGGTCCTCGTAGCCCAAGTCCTTGGCCCGCTTGCGCTCCTGGACCATGTACGCGCCGCGCACGAGCTTGCAAGCAAACTTGAAGCCCTCGCGGTTGGCGCGCTCGAGGTCGATGAGCACACGGTCCGAGGCCGACTTGAGGTAGCACTGGAACGTGTTGAAGATCGTGTCGCGGCCGTTCGTGTTGTAGCGGCGCTGCAGGTTGAGCGTAATGTGGTCGATGGCCGGCTGCATGTACGTCTGCTCGGCGTCGATCATGAGCTTGACCTTCTTGACCGACGCTTCGTTCGCGAGCGACTCGAGGCGCGCCATCATCTGGCTCACCTGCTGGACCTCCTCCGGCGTGAGCGGGTCCACCTTGAGGAACTGCGTCAGCGGGCCCATCGTAAGGTCCATCGGGTTGAGGAGCGAGACCCAGTCAATGTAGTCGATGACGCCGTCCTGCTCCTTGTCGAGCGTGCGGAAGAGCGTCTCGATCTCCTCTTCCGTGTACTTGCCGCCCCAGCGCTTGATGCCTTCCTTGAGCGTCGGGCAGTCGACGAGGCGCTTCAAGTAGCTCTCCTTGGCGTCGCTGAGGTTCTTCGTGTCGAGCGAGTGGAAGAGGAGCTGCGTCTCCTCGAGGATCGACGACATGCGCTGGAGCAGCTCCGGCTTGCCGAGCGCGGTGCACTTGACGGCCGCGAACCCGTTCTCGGGCGCGTCACGGATCGCCTGCGACACGATCTTGGCGTTCGCATCGCACATCTCTTCGTCCGCGTAGTCGTACGTGCGCGCTTGGAGTTCGTTGGCGTCGACGCCGTTCAGCGGCGTCTTCTTCTCGGCCTCGACGTCGGCCTCGGCGGCGTAGTCGAGGATCGCGCCAATGCCGGCGCTCTCGAGCTGCTGGAGCGTCGGCTGGATCGTGGCCGCGTCTTCGCCCGCGCAAAAATGGCCGAAGAAGGTCGACTTGAGGCCGAAGTTGGTCACCTTGTCGCCGAGCACCTTGTACGACGCGTCGATGAGGCCCATGCTGTTCTTGACCAGAAACGGGATCTGGCACGTCGTGAAGACGAGGTACGCGCGGGCGAGGAGCGGCGTCGACTTGGCGGCGAAGATGCGCTGCGTCTCGGAAAAGTCGAGCGTCATCGGCTTGGTGTTGAGCTTGGCCTTGAGCTCGTCCGTCGACGGCACGGCGACCGTCGTCGTCGTCGAGAGGGCGCGGCGCGGCGCAGCGCGGCGGAGCGTGGTCGAGGCGCGGAGCATGGCGTAAATTCAGAACTGATCGTCGCCACGGTCGATGATCGCCTTCTTGATGTCCTCCTTGAAGGCCGACTTTATCCGGATGATCCACCGGGTGCCGTTGAATCCGGAGTTGGAGCCAATCACAGGACGGCGACGCCCCATGTTTTAAACAGCGTTGGTCACGCGCGGGACTTCAAGCTGGCCGAATGAGTGGCGACGCATCTGCTGCGACAGGCGCTTCAAGCGCTGGATCGGCGATCGTGCGGCGCATGGCCGCCTCCATGAAGCGCTCGGCGCCTGCGGACGACGAACGCAGTTGCTATGTGCACGATTACGATCGGACGACAATGCAGGCTGTCGCTGGTCATGGGGCTTGGCGCAGACGGCGATGGGCGGCTTGCCCTCGCGCTTCAAGAGTGGTCTCACGGACGCGAGCCAACCACACGTGGCGCCATATGGGGGGAACTTCGATGGAATTCCATTGGCCCGCGCCAAAATCCTCACATTGCACTTGTGCGGACACTGCCCGGCGCTGGCTCCTGGTCGCGATCGGTCTCGAAGCCCAGCGAAGGCGGAATCGTTATGACGAAGGCGAATAGTACGCCGTGGGATTATTACGCAGGCGCCATGGTGAGCACGATATGCATGCTCTCGGCAAACTTTTTGTGGCCCTTCTTGACGTCCTTGAGCAGCACGTCCATGTCGGCTTTCTGTACGGTAAGCTGCGGCCGCGCCGGGTCCAAGAACGACGTGTGGAACCAAAAGTGGCCGAGGGGCTTCCCGCCTTGGCGCTTGCGAAGCTCGACCTTGACTTCGCCGCACAGCAGCGTTTGGCGGTCCATCGGGCACACAATCTATCAAGTGGTGGTGAATCGCTAGTGCTTTTATGCAAAGAGACCTCGAGCTTGTCCACTTGCATGCTCTCGCACGCGTCATCCATCGACACTTGTGTCGTGCCCGCGACCGAGAGGTTGTACTGCAGCGCCTTGTCGAAGCCCACTTGCACGAAGACGTGCATGTCTACGCAACGTCGTCGGTGGCGTTTGGCCTCTGTGGACGTACCAGGCTTCTTCTTTGGGTACAGGCCGTGGATAACGCACGACACGAGCTTGTAGTTGACGGGCTTGGGCAGCGCGAGGCGCTCAAACACTTTGGGAAGCGCGACGAGCTGCTCGTTTGAAATGCGGCCCGACGACATCTACTTATGTATGAGGCGACGGATGCATCGACGCACGACACGTACGAAGGAGCTGTCGCTCGCACGGTCGTCGGTGAGCCACTGCTTCTCCCAGAGCTGCCCAAAGTCTGCGTGCGTCAAATGCATCTCGGCTTGTTTGGCTTCTTCGGGTTGATCCTTGTGGCACATGCTGGCAAAGTACTCGATGAAGCGCCGCTGGCTCGGGATCGTCACGCCCTACGCTTTCGTTAGCTCCGTGGCTTGAAACCGCGCGTACTTGGTGGTTGAGCGACCGGGCGCCGCCGTAAAAGCCCATGGCGCCGTATGCCGTGAGCCACGTCGAGCTGTACAAGAGGTAGGCGCAGATCATGACGCCGGTGCGTCCCTCACGCTGCGTGCGCTCTCCTGTGGTAGGTTGTACATCTCAGACCTTGCCAGCTTTGCAGTGGATCGCTGCAACGTTGTCGGGGTGCTGCGCAAGCCACTCAAACTATGTCAGTGGTCAGGAGTCTGCGCGAGACGTGCGCATCGCACGATGTCTTGGCAGGCAGGAATGAGGAGCGACAGCGGCGGTGGGTTGTGGTCGTCGAACGGGTACTCGGCGACTACCCAAGCGACTCTGCCATCAGCGCGGTGAGATTATTGTGAGATGTGTCTACCTCGGTTGTGAAACTTGTCCTTGTCGTAGTGGCGCTCCGAGCACCTGCGGCAGCACCCGCTAAGAACCGAGTTGCACGTCGTTTCGATGGTCGTACAGATTGTAGACTTTGTAATGGTCTTTGTGGCGATGCTCAAAGCAGTTGAAGACGTCCTAATGCAGCATGTGAGACTAGATCGCAGCTCGATGATGTGCGAGTACCTTGTAGTGGTTGCGGTACATGCCCTCGAGGTTCTCCGCCGGATACCCGAACGCAATGAGGCGCGACGTCACATCTACAGCCAGCTCAGTAGCCTGCTATGAGGCCACGCTACATTACACGTCATGTCGAGGTCGAAGCCATCTTCGATGAACCGCCGCTTCTTGCGCGACACGAGCTTCTTGAGCTGGAGCGAGAAGAGCGACGTGGACATGGAGCTCGGCTTCTTCAGTCCCGCGGGCGACGCCGGCGCCGAGCTCCCGAAGCTGCCCGTGTGGCTGCTCGGGCTCAGCACGGTCACCGGTCCATGTCGCATCGACGGCTTGATCTCCATCGTTCCAAGCTGCAACTTGGCCCGTTCACACATGTGAGCTATTTATAGCATTCCAGCAAATCATATGGCGTTGTACCGATCGTGACCAATCCGATAGCGAGTTCTCGCATCGGCGGCGGCGATTGGCTGCCTCGTGAACGTTGAAGCCGCTAAGATCTAGAACTCGACACCACGTTGAGTGCAGTCACGAGCCGCGATTAGGGCCTAGACTCAGATCATACATGTTGAGCGAGGCTTGATATGTCGACCACAACGGTGGTGTCTTGAGGGTCTCATCGGATCTGCGTTGCAAGCAGAGACAACAGGTTACGGTCTTTATTGCAAGCGATGGCCTTCAGTGTCGTGAGATGAGCAACAAACGCATGTGACTTTCTCTCGGTCATGGCAGCTCGTGAAGCCAGTGGAGACGGCAACGCTCATGGAACTGGCCGAGATCGTCGACTCAGTCGGCGGCGCGACAGCTACGATCGACTCATTCAACGCTGTGAGATGCATCGCTCCCTTCCGAGCTCTCTCGCCGTCCTCTTGGCCGCTTTAGTGCAAGCCTGGCAGCCCCAGCCAGCGTATGCCGAGTGCGCGTTCATGGACAATGAAGCCGGGGACGACGCTCTCTGTTGCTGCTCCACGGCCAAGGGCCAGAGAATTCAACCGGCGTACTGCTTTCCCAACAAGTGCACCCCTTTCTACTTAACGAGCAGCGCCATGAGCAACACGCTCTTGATGTGATGTCAGCGACCTCTACCGCGTCGAACGCTCGGTCGCCGACGATGTTGTCCCGCTCGGGCTTTGCGATGCCGATCCAACTCTTCTCGACAATGCCTGCGACGACGACAAGTACCAATGTGTCCCTGGGGTGTAACAGCACCCCAGCATTACCGAGCGCTTTGCCCGTCGTCGTCGTCGCAGATCCGACACCGACGAGTACGTAGCACACTGCTGAGTCTCGGCAACGATCTGAGGTCGATGCTAGGCTTGAATACGTCTGCAGGAAGCAATGCGCTTCGATCAAGTGCTGGTACGAAGGCGTTGTGTGTGCGCCACACCTAGCCGTGATCGTGCTTGGCGTCCTCGCCTTGGTCTAAGGACGTGGGCGAAAGGCTGTATTAGTGTCTGCGCCGTCGTGCCTAGGTCTAACAATCTACACGCGCAACATCTCCAGAATGTTCTTCTTCATCTTGCCGAGGACAGTCGCGGCCTTGCCCAGTCGGCGAATGCGCTGGCGCGTCTTGTCCGTCGCCAAATGGCGCTTGCCGCCCACGGCGCGCTTGATGTGACCGTTGCTGTTGACGAAGAAGCGCTTCTTGACGCCCGACTTGGTCTTGAGCTTGTAGCCCATCTCGCGCACCTGCATGCACATCATCGTGGGCGGCTGGGCAAAGCCCACGGCGCTGCGCGACCAAAGGCTCGTCGTCAACGTGGCAGCGCTACAGGACAGGAAGCATGAGCGAGCTGCCATCGGCGGCCATATCGCGCCTACCGCAAGAAGGACATGGCGAAAACTCAAATGGCTGGTGCGACGGACCTCCGGAGACCATTTCCCGGAGTTGAATTTTAAAACCAGCTCTCTGCGCGCCATTATGTCGTAATAAAACAAGTAAATTTATTATCGGTATACGGATACTGTGGCTCGTTTCCGGAGACCATACCGCCTGGAAGTACTCTGAGGCCTCGATTGCTTTGTACCAGCAGCAGCAGTGTACAGCACGCGTCTAGGAATCTCCAGTACAGCAAGTACCCGGTAGATCGGGACCGTTGTGAGCGACCAGCCTTGCAACTCAGCGGAGATTACACCCGTGCGAGCCACGGTAACCGGATTTTGCGATCCTTATCCGAATAACTGTGCGATAATCAGGTGACGGAACCTTGCGCAGGTCTCATGCGGGCCAGCGCCGACGAGATGGCGCCGGATCGGGCGCTGGCACTTTGCATTTTCGATGGTGTGGTCGCTGCTGCTTGCGGCTCTCGGCGCAGCGGCGAGTGCGCGGCGGCTTCAGTTCACGAGTCCTACCACAAGCCCCGCCGCCGCCGTGACAGAGTTCAACTACTGCGTGTACGCGTTGATCAACGATTTCGGTGATACGTCGTACTGCTGCTACATGCGGCTCGGTGCGCCGATCGACAACCCCACTTGCTTTGACGGATGGACCGCGCATTACCCGGGTGGCTCGGTCATCCAAATGTGCAACCCGAACTCAACTGCCTGCGTCACGACTCAAGTCGGCGACCCGAACCTGATGACGCTTCCACCGACAACAGAACCCCCTACTACAATGACACCAGTAGCAACGGATTCGAGCATGCCGACACCACTGCCGAGTTCTACGCCTATGCCAAGTACAACGACGGCCAAGCCCCGGACGCCGATACCGTTTAAGACAACTGCAAAGCCTTCCGTCACGCCCAAGCCGCCATCAGCAACCATTGCACCAACGAAAGTACCTGCAACGAGCGTTCCAGGCACAACGCTAATGCTGACGCCGAGCCCACCAACGGTTGCCCCGACACCTGCACCAGTGCAGACGAGTCCAGTGCCTACAACAGCAACACCGACGACGGATGCGGCAACACCGGCGCCTGTAGACACAACGCTAGCGCCAGCGACGGCAAGTCCGACGCCGGTGCCAGTAGACACGACACAGGCTCCAGTCACGGCAAGCCCAACGACAATCGCTCCGACGCCGGTGCCTGTAGACACGACTCAGTCACCAGCGCCAGTAATCACGACGCTGGCTCCAGTCACGGCGAGCCCGCCGACTGTGGCCCCGACGCCAGCGCCAGTAGAGACAACAAGCGCACCTGCGACATATAGTCCAACAACGGCACCGGCTTCGACAACACAGGCCTCTGTTACGGCCGACCCAACACTGGTACCAGCGCCGACAACGTTGACACCATCAACAAGAAGTCCAACGACAACGGGACCAACTTCATTATTGCCAACACCTGCACCGGTAGTGGTAACAGTAAGCCCCACGACAACAAGTCAGCCAACTGGGCCAGCCTCGACGACAGTGGCGGTACCAACATCAACGCCAGTAGCGTCATCAGTCTCAACGGTGCCAAGCCCGACAACGACACCTACTTGGACATCAAGTGTCCCAACGCCGGTGCCCGTTGACACAGCGGTCCCACCAACGACGCAAAGTCCAGTGACAGTACCTGTCGCAACTCCAGTGATCTCAACCTCGGCACCAGCCACAAACCGACCAGGAGCGACTACGACAATGCCCTCGACGTCAACGGTGCCGGTTGGTTCTACAACAGAGCCGACGTCGACAACCGAAGCCCCCACAAGCGGACCTGTTACGCCAACAGTAGCGCCCACGCCAAGCAACACGACGTCGACTTCACCGGTGCTAACGACGAAGACCGCAGCGGTGACTATGGTGGCTACAACGGTACCAGCTGCAACGATACCCGCGCCGACCACAGAGCCTTTAACAACCACGACTTCCCCAGATACGGTGGGTCCGTTCACATTGCCAGTTCCAACGACAGTGTTCACGCCCGATGCGACACCCACTCCGTTGACGACGGCTCCCAGCACAAGCTCCCCGACGACGACAGAATCGGCCGTACCAGCGACGACCAGTGTCGCAGGGACACCGTTGGCAACGACAACCGAGCCTCCTAGTACCACGATCGAGCCACTGCCAACGACCAGTGCAAATTTGGTGACATTGCAGCCCATTAGCTCACCATCGGCGCCTACGACGCTCGGTACATCACCAGCACCCTCGACGTCTCTTGAGTTGACGACCCGCCCAAGTGTGGTGCTTCCAGCTCCGACCATTGCCGCTGGACCAACTCCAATGCCTGCGTTCAACTTCAAGCAAACCAGCGCGCCGGCGCCGTCGCAACAGCCGTTGCAGAAAGGCCTTAGTCCCGCGCCAGAGATCAAACGCTTCAACGAGACGGCGGCGTCACCATTGCCATCTGCCGTCGGGCCGTCAATCCACGACCAAGTCGCCGGCTCGGAAGGTGCGCACACCCCATCACCACCGTCTATGATCTCACATCTTGCGACTTGTGACAGGCGGCAACGAGTCGTTCAGCTACGCGCTGATTGAAACGGCGCCAGGACTCGTGGACACGCTGCAGTTCCTTGCGTCCGAGAAGGCGCAGCTGATTGTGGGTGCCGCCGTCTCGTCGTCGCTGCTGACGAGCGTCATCTCGATGGTGCTCAGCTCGACGCTGCCGAGCGTCACCAACTCGCTCTCCGTCGCCTCGTCGACCGCCACGTTAGTCTACGGATACCATATTCAACGCTAAGAGGACTGCGGCATGTAGGGCAGCGGGACCACCCGGCGACTTTGTGTCCTTCTGGGTTCTCATCGACTACCTCCAGTTCTTGGCGTCGTCGGGGCACATGGAAATGCCGTCGGCGCCGCCGTTCTACCTCGACTTTACCGACTCGCTCGCGTGGACAGTCTTGAACGTCCCGCCGTCGTGGTCGGGGAATGCGTCAGGTCCGACGCCGCTCTCGGCCGACGCGCTCTCGATCGCGCAAGGTGACATCATTGCCGGCGTGCTCTCGTATGCGCAGCGCCTGCACATCCACCCGGAAGCGCTCTTCCAAGCGACGGTCGTCGGGTTCGCAAGCGTCGTTGGCATCGTCGTCGTCGTCGTCAGCGGTCTTTACGGCGTCGTGCGCCTCCTCTTTGGCCAGCGGTACGCACCTATCAATCATTCTATCCAATAATCTATCCTACGCATGGATAGTCTACGCAACGTCAAGAAGAAGCTCGCGTCCGAATTGCCGCAGGACCGGCTCTTCTTGCGGTTGCTGCTCCAGGCTGCACTTGGTATCGCGCTCATGAGCGAGTACGCCCTTTCCATGACGTCGTCGTTCCAGCTGCGCTTCACCGACAGCAGCGGTCTCTGCTTTGCGACACTGTCACTCTCGCTCATCTGCTGCGGCCTCCTCGTCCTCGGCGTGTGCATGCTGCACGGCAAATCCGCGACCGACCTCGCCGAGCCCGGCTTCAAGTTTACGTGGGGCGGGTACTACAAGACGTACACGTTCGAGCAGCGGTACTTCTTCGTTGCCAAAATGGGCGCCGAGGTGCTGAGCGGCATCGTGATTGGCGCCGTGAGCAACGTTCCGACGCAGCTCACGCTCTTGCTCTCGCTGCAGTTTGGCATGTTCCTCTACCTGACGCACTGCAGTCCGTACCTCCTCGACTTTCAAAACGTCTGCGCGTCGATCGCATTCGTCATGAAGATGGCCACGTACGCGCTGCTGAGCTCGTTTGTGATTGCCGACGTCGACCACAGCGTGCAAACCGTCGTCGGCACGTGTGCGCTCGTGCTGCAGATCGCGCTCCTCCTCCTCTTCAACTCGCGCCAGCTCTACATCTTGTCCAAGCAGACCGTGTGCATCTGGCACCGGCTCAAGAAGGCGCGCCGCGCCAAGCGCCAAGCACAAGAAGACGTCGTCGTGGCGTCGGCGCTCGATCGCGACTCGTTCGCGCAAGTGCTCGCGCAGAGCCACCACCGGTCGGCGTCGCCTTGTCGTCATAACCAACAGATTTAGTCGACACCCCAAAACGTCTAGTCGATATTCCATTCGTGGTCTTTCCTTGTGGTGGAGGATATCGTGTCACAATAATGACGTGGCAGTGCTTCGGTTGCGTATCCGGAGGCGCGTCTCATTGGCGGATGGTTCACTTTTCGACCTCTTTTTGTCCAATGGCATCGCTCCAAGTCAGGGGGATTTCGGCCAATGGGCGGTAAACAAATCACCTTGGGGCTGCGGATTCGAACAAGTCTTCGTCACCCCTGACGTAATGAGTACGACGGAGAAGAACTGCACGATCCTGCTCTTCTCGGGCGTGGAGAAGGGCGGGCTCCAGCCGCCGAGCCAGGACGAGATCCTCAAGGGCCTCGAGAGCCCCAAGATGGAGGAGAAGGTCCGCGCGCTCAAGGCGGCGATCCTCGCGCTCCTCAACGGCGAGAAGCTGCCGCGCGTCCTCATGCAGATCATCCGCTTCTGCTCCACGAAGGAGGACCACCAGCTCAAGAAGCTCCTCATGGTCTACTGGGAGATCGCGTCCAAGTACGACGAGGCCGGGAAGCTCCTGCCCGAGATGATCCTTGTCTGCAACGCGCTCCTCAACGACCTCAACCACGCCAACGAGTACATCCGCGGCTCAATGCTGCGCTTCCTCTGCAAGATCAAGGAGCGCGAGCTCCTCGAGCCGCTCAAAGACGCCGTCAAGGCCAACCTCGACCACCGCCACGCGTACGTGCGCAAGAACGCTGTCATGACGGTCTACTCGATGTACAAGAACTTTGGCGAGCTCCTCATCCCCGACGCGCCCGAGCTCATCGAGCGCTTTATCGTCAACGAGTCGGACGCGAGCGCGCGCCGCAACGCCTTCCTCATGCTCTTTGACTGCGCCGAGAACGTGGCTGTCAACTTTCTCATGACCTCGATGGACCAGATCCAAAAGTTTGGCGACGGCTTCTCGCTCGTGATCCTCGAGCTCACGCGCAAGGTCTGCCGGGCCGACCCTGCCCAGAAGGCGCGCTTCGTGCGCTGCATCTTCCAGCTCCTCCAGTCGTCGTCGGCGGCCGTCAGCTACGAAGCCGCGTGGACGCTCGTGACGCTGAGTTCGGCGCCGACGGCCGTGCGCGCCGCGGCCAAGACGTACGCGGGCCTCCTCAACAGCCAGAGCGACAACAACGTCAAGCTGATCGTGCTCGACCGGCTCGCGGATCTGAAGAAGCACCACACAAAGATCCTCCAGGAAGTGCTCATGGACGTCATGCGCGCGCTGAGCTCGCCCAACCTCGACATTTGCAAAAAAGTGCTTGAGATCGCCATGAGCCTCGTGAGCCCGCGCAACATTGAAGAGGTCATTGGGCACCTCAAGCGCGAGATCCTCAAGACGCAGGAGAAGGGCCGCATGGAGAAGGCGCAGTGCGACGAGTACCGCGCGCTCCTCATCAAGTCGATCAACAACTGCGCGGTCAAGTTCCCCGACATTGCGCACCAGGTCGTCCACCTCTTGCTCGAGTTTGTCGGCACGGACGGCGCCATGGACGTCCTCCTCTTTGTCCGCACCATGTGCGAGTCGTACCCGGATTTGCGCGCGAGCATCCTCCAGAAGCTCCTCATCTCGTTCCCGGACATCCAGTCGGCCAAGGTCTACCGCGTTGCGCTCTGGGTACTCGGCGAGTACGCGAGCGACGACCTCGGGGCGTCGGAGACCTCGATCGACGGCGTCTTCCAAGCGATCCTCGCGGCCCTTGGATCCCTCCCGCTCAACGCGGCAACGCCCGTGCAAGACGCGGCCAAGGTCGACCCCGTCGCAGCCACGGTCAAGCCCACGACCAAGAGCATCGTCTTGGCCGACGGCACGTATGCGACCGAGACGTCGTACGCGGCGCCGGCGGCCGTCGACGCGGCCGGGCCCGTGCTCATGCTCCGCAAGCTCGTGCTCAACGGCGACTTTTTCCTGGCCTCGACGCTGGCGTCCACGCTGACCAAGCTCGTCGCGCGCGCGATCGCCAAGGACGCGTCGGCCGCCGAGGACGGCATTGTGAAGGCCATGACGGTCGACGCGCTCCGGTACATCGTCGCCGTCGTCGTCTACGGCCTCGACCACTGCCGGTCGGCCAAGAACGGCAAAATCGAGCTCGACGAAGACTCGCGCCGGCGCATGCTGCTGTGCGTGCGCATCCTCTCGGACCCTGCGGCGTTTGAAGCGCTGCATGGCGTGCTCATCCGCGACTGCCGCGCGTCGTACCAAGCCGTGTTGGAAGCGCTCAAGGCGCAGACGGCGGCGGACCTCGCCAAGGTCGCGTCGGACGAGCCGGCGACGCTGCAGGCCGACGACCTCATTAGCTTTCGCCAGCTGCGCGGCAAGAAGGCGCTCGGATCGACGGACATTGATATTGACGACGGCGCCGACATTGGGCGCGCGGTGGCGACGAACGAGTACAGCGGGAAGCTCCGCGCCGTGCACCAGCTCACGGGCTTTGCCGACTCGGTGTACGCCGAGGCGTACGTGACGGTGCACGACTATGATATCGTGCTCGAGATCCTCGTCATCAACCGGACGCCGACAACGCTCAACAACCTGAGCGTCGACTTGACGCCGATGGGCGACCTCAAGCTCATCGAGCGCCCGGCGTCCGTGACGATCGGGCCGCTGGACACGCGCACGATCCGCGCCAACATCAAGGTGTCGTCGACCGAGACGGGCCATATCTTTGGCACGATCGTGTACGAGAGCGCGTCGGGCGCCGACAAGACGTACGTGAACCTCAACGACATCCACCTCGACATCATGGATTACATCGTGCCGGCCTCGTGCGCCGACACGGCGTTCCGGTCGATGTGGGCCGAGTTTGAGTGGGAGAACAAGGTGGCTGTCAACACGGACATCACCAACGTCTTTGCGTTCCTCCAGCACATTACGGACAAGACCAACATGCGCTGCATGACGCCGACGGCGTCGCTCGGCGGCGACACGAACTTTCTCGCGGCCAATCTGTACGCCAAGAGCATCTTTGGTACGTCGCCGCGACTACACTTGGAGGCATGTGCGAACGGTTGAGTAGGCGAAGACGCGCTCGCCAACCTCAGCGTCGAGAAGCTCGAGAAGGGCAAGATCACGGGTCACATTCGCATCCGAAGCAAGACGCAGGGCATCGCGCTGAGCCTCGGCGACCGCATCACGGCCGTCCAGCGCGGCCAGGACGACCCGAACAAGCGAAAGAAGGTTGTTGGGTAGGCGCGCGACGGAGCCCGTGCTACTACATGACCCTTCCTCCTCCTCTTGCGTGGCTTATACTAATCAAATCAACACGGACCCTGAGCGATCAGCGCCCGCAAGCAGATCTAGCGGCAAGGGTCTTGGTATGGACACTTGGAGCCGGAGGGTCACTCACATTCCGCCCCCAGAGGGTGGAACGGGGCGGGATCGGTAAATTGCTTGGTCCAGCTTGCCAGTCTTGGGCTGCTCGAAGCTTACATTGGATCACTTTACACTGCGCGGCGAGCATTCATGGTCGCGTCCGTGGGCCCTCTGTCGACGCCTCTCTCCATCGGTGGCCAAACTGCTGCTTTCCTTGGCCAGCCCGCGATACAGTGCATGCGTATCCGGACGCTCGTCCAGAGCGAAATGTTTGCCGCTGTGTTGCGGTCGCCCGAGCTTCTGGCGATCATCGTCAGCTTCCAAGCCGGCGTCTCGTGGGACCTGCGCCCGCTCTCTCGCTACTACAAGACGACGCATGCGACTGCGCCGATGGTCCGGCGCGCGTCGTCGCAGCGGACCACTCGGCACATGGTCAAGGCGATCGAGAACTTTGCGCGCTGCTTTGCGCCATGGCTCGCGGCCCACGGCGCGTCGAGCTGTCGCCGCCTCTTTGCCTCGCTCCCGAGCCTCGCGCCGCTCTGCTATGCCCACGCCATCTACTTTGGCCATATCCCGCTGCTGCAGTACATGCACGCGCACCATCGGTCCTCCGCGCCGTCCTGCGCCCGAGCCTCGCCGCGGCGAACGGCCAAACCACAGTCCTCGTCTACTTGCAGGCTCAGCGCTACGCCGGCTTTGGCGCCAAGACCTTCGAGTGCGCTGCGACGCACGGCGACGTCGGACTGGTCGCCTACCTCTTGGCCGCCCACCGCGCGATCGCGCCGCCGCCATCGGCACTACTGGCGACAGCGGCGAGCGCGGGACACCTTGATCTCGTCGAGTACCTCTGCCTCAACCATGCACTGGACCAGCCGCGGCTGCCCGACGCGATGGACAATGCAGCGGTCCAGGGCCATCTATCGGTGCTGCAGCTGCTACACGCGAATCACTACACGTGCTCGAGTGACGCGATCGACGGCGCGGCCGCCAACAACCATCTCGACGTACTGCGCTTCCTGCACACACACTGCGCCGCGCGCGGCAGCGTCCTCGCCCTCGCGGCGGCGGCCAAGCATGGCCATGGC
The DNA here is from genome assembly GCF_000151545.1 of Saprolegnia parasitica CBS 223.65. Taxonomy (NCBI): domain Eukaryota; phylum Oomycota; class Saprolegniomycetes; order Saprolegniales; family Saprolegniaceae; genus Saprolegnia; species Saprolegnia parasitica. Next base: position 95,733 of record NW_012156409.1, read on the forward strand.
GACGTCGTGCGCTACCTCGTCGAGACAGCGGGCGCGCCGTGGGACGCCGACCTCCTCGACACGGCCGTCGTGAGCGGCCACATCGACGTCGTCACGTACTTGTTCCCGCGCCGCCACGAAATGCAGCTCGTCGTGTCGACCGATGCCTTTGACGACGCGTGCGGGAAGGGCCACGTCGACGTCGTCACGTACTTGCACTGGCACGTTTCGCCGCGGGAGACGTCGGTCTCGGCGCGCGCCATGGACACGGCTGCCGCCAACGGGCACTTGGGCGTCGTCGCCTTTCTCGATACGCACCGCAACGAAGGCTGCAGTCACTTGGCGCTCGACCAAGCGGCGACCGGCGGCTTTCTCGACGTTGTCAAGTACCTCCACACCCACCGCACCGAAGGGTGCACGACTGAGGCCATGGACATGGCAGCTACGAACGGCCATTTGGACATTGTTGAGTATCTGCATGCCAACCGGAGCGAGGGCTGCAGCACGTGGGCGATGGACTTTGCGGCCAAGCACGGCCACGTGGCGGTCGTCGCCTTTCTCCATCACGCGCGGCGCGAAGGCTGCACCGAGGACGCGCTCAACATGGCCGCGCAGCACGGCCATTTGCCTGTCGTGCAATTCCTCTGCGTCCACCGACGACGCGATGGCAACTTGCGGACGGCGCTCGCCAACGCGCGGGGGAACCACCACGACGACGTTGCGCAGTACCTCGGCGCTCTGCTTGCAAAAGAGTCGCCATCGATTGAATAGTAGAAGATGCGATGCATTGATAAGAACCAGGCCATAAAGAGTGATAATATAGATATATGTGCGTGATTGTACGTAGTTAGTCGAAGCGTCGTCGACTATGAACGCGCTTGAACTCGCGAGTTCTGCGGAACTTGCGCGCGCGCGCTCCTGCGTTTGATTGGCTCGTTCGGAGCCTTGTTTGGTGTTTGACTTGGATCCGAACGTATCCGGATGATCCGAAGAAATCGAGCCAGGACTTCAACCCGGTCACAAGTTGAGATTCCATCAAGCACGACAAGCAAGATGACGAGCAGCAGCCTCCTTCTGTGCATCACGACGGCGACCAAGGACGGGTCGACCACCAAGTTTTCTGTCTCCAGCGCCGGCGACGTGACGCTCACGACGCCCGACCGCCGCGTCTCGATGTCGATTGACATTGCGCGCTTCCTCGCAGCGTACGCGTCGCTGCTCGAGGTCGTTGGCACGACGTCGCCGAGCCACATCCGCGTCAAGGGCACGAGCAGCCACGAGTGCCACCACGTGCAGATCAAGCTGCGCCACGTCCAGCGCCGCCTCTGCGTGCATGGCCAGCCGACAACCGACGTCGGCAAGTACACGGACCGCAACGACCGCGAGCCGCGCCACGTGCCGCACGAGATCGCAACGCTCTTTGGCGTCTGCCGCGAGAACGGCTGGACCTACTAAGCATATCTCGCCCTTGTATTTAAGATTCCTAATGTATCACCTCGTATGTACGCTTCTAGCTCCAACGCGCACGTGTTGGCCAAATTAATGAGAGGATTAGCACTTGGGCGGGCTGTACTGGTTGATACTTTGTAAGGTATCAACCACAATCCCAACACAGTTCGTCAGCATTTCTGGCAACACCGGTAGGGAGACCTGTCGACACCAAATATCAAGCCCGTGTTGTGATAGAAAACTGCTCCGGTAGACTTGTACCAAGGACGCAGATTTTTCAATTGCCACGGAGTGGCACTCGTGTCCATTACTGAAAGATATGAGTAAAGATCAACCCAAATTCATCGTTGTCTCGTTATCGCTCTCGACAAGGTGCATTCGCCGGGCGCTTAGAACTGGCGGAACTGCTTGCGGACGTTGATGGGCTTGGTCTCCGAGGCGGCTTCGACCTCAACGACGTTGAAGCGGACCGTCTTGGAGAGCGGGCGGCACTGACCGATGGTCACGACATCGCCTTCCTTGACGCGGAACGCGGGCGAGACGTGGGCGGCCACGTTCTTGTGGCGCTTCTCGAAACGCTTGTACTTCTTGATGAAGTGCAAGTAGTCACGGCGGACGATGATCGTGCGCTTCATCTTGGTCGAGAGGACAACGCCCTTGAGGATACGGCCACGGATCGAGACGTTGCCCGTGAAGGGGCACTTCTTGTCGACGTAGGCACCCTCGATGGCGGTCTTGGGCGTCTTGAAGCCAAGGCCGATCGACTTGTAGAAGCGCGGGCCCGACTTCTTGCCGGCGAACTTCTTCGAGGCAAGGAAGACACCGTCCTGCTTCTGGAAAGCCTTTTCGTTCTAGAAAGCATCGTGGTGAGCGGGTGAGAGTGAGGGAGGTTATCGCCTTGGGGTGGCCATCACCGCACCCCAACTAGCTATCTCCACTAGATGGGATCTCTCGATCCAGCTGCCCCGTAGCCCAATAAGAACGTACTTGCTCAATGTGTTCCATGTTCGTCAAAGCTGTGGAATTTGGGAATATCGGCCTCCGAGATTGCCCTTGGCCATAGACACCAGTCAATGCCACCGACCAATCACGCCGCCCACAGCATCCACCAATCGTTCGCCGCTGCCGGATACATCAAGATTATACGGATATACCGTCTTTGTTCATTCCTAACCGACACGCTGCCTCGCGTCGCCCCCAAACACACTAAGTGTAGTGGATCCAAGCCTTTACCCTTGCTAGAATGGAGGTATGCCTGCCGTCTTCTCTGCAATCAAGTATCTCCAACAACGGCCGGCCCTTTGTCCTTGCCGGCAACTAGAAGCTAGCACAGGAGAGTACCGCTGAAAGCAATGTACACAACAGGCGAGGACCATGAAGCGCCTCTCGGTCGCCACTGGAAGCCACTAGCGACGACGATGCAGGCGGCATGTCCTAGTGGCATGCATGATGCAGGGATGCTGGCTCGGACGAGAGGGGAGAGCATGAGCAGCTGTGTCGGCTATAAAGGGTAGAGTACGGCAATTCCGGGCCAGTGGCAGAGTGGTCATTTTCGAGTCGTGGAGCATGTCGGTCGTCACGGTTCCGATCGTCGGGAAGAAGTTCCTCGCGCAGCTCGGCGGCATGGCCAACGAGTCGGCGGCCTCGGAGGTCTCGTCGTTCGCCAAGAAGCAGATGGCCAAGATGGGCTGGTCCCAAGGCAAGGGGCTCGGGAAGGAAGAGCAAGGTATCGCGACGCACATCAAGGTCAAGCGGCGCGAAGAGAACACGGGCGTCGGTACCGAGGCCGCCAAGACCGAGGAGCAATCGAACCAATGGTGGTACAACGTCTACAACAAGATGGCGAGCAAGATCGTCGTGGACGCCAGCGACGACGACGACGACGATGGCAAGAAGAAGTCCAAGAAGGCCAAGAAGGCCAAGAAGCGGTCGCGGGCTGAGATGGACGTGCCCACGGACGAGCAGCTCTTCGCGGCGACGGGCGGCAAGCTCTTTGGCCGTCGCGCGTATGGCTCGTGCAAGGGCAAGCTCATGCGCGACGCGCTCCAGACCAAGGGTGTTGTTGATGACAACGAAGAGAAGGCTGCCAAGAAAGCCAAGAAGGCCGCCAAGAAAGCCAAGAAGGAGGCCAAGAAGGCCAAGAAGGAGGCCAAGACGAGCTCGAGCTCCTCCGACTCGGAGTAATCATGTCCAAACTACTATGAATATACACTAATATATACTAGAACGCCTATTGAACACTCGGTGTCGACAGGTGGATGGGGTCGTGCCACAGCGGATGCGTGCGTAGGTCGCGCCTACATGGGTGCTGAGACACGAGAGGGATCATCGAGTACACGGAGCCTATGTACTCGAGTTGCTGGTGCTGGTTGACGAGGCGGTGGAGGTAAAACTCGTCCTCGTACGCGATCTAATCGCGTCCATGAGCCCATTGCGTCAGCAGCGCGTTGTACAAAGTCGTTGACTTGCGCGTGCGTCAGAGCCATGGCTTGCTTGAGCTTCGTCGTGCAGCTCACGAGCGTCAGGACGAGCTCGTAGAGCTGGTGCGCTTGCTACTCCACACTCGCATCAAGCGCGTGCACGAGCCAGTCGAGCAAACCGAGGCGCTCGTGTCGGCCCCTTTGAGCAGCTTGCGAATGTAATCCACCGTCGTCTCGCGCTCTGCGACCCAGTACGCACACACCTCCCAGAGCACGACGGCGTCCGGAAGCCGGGCCGAGAACTCGGGCTGGCTGTACTTGAGCGCAAGGTCGAAGCGGCGTGTCGTGTGCATGAGCAAGCCGCGCCACACCGTCTCGAACCGCACGCTGCGAGCTCCCGATGCGGCTCAGACCAAGTGCATTCCATGGTAGTACCTCAGGAGCGGCTCGAGCGCGATCGGGTCGAAGACAGTGTTGTTGTCAGCGCTAAGGTCGTAAAACTCGAGCTGCGTGAGCAGTCGTTGGTCGACGTCACTCAAGTGCACGAGCTGGTCCAGTGCGTCCCGCTTCGACAACCGCTTCTCTACGGCACAGCAGTGCATATACAGTAGTTCGACGTAGTAGGGACCTGGCTACCTGCAATGACGCGGCGCCGAGGAGAGTTTGCTTCGCGGCTGCGACCACGCGCGGCTTTGGGCGGCGGCTGGAGGTGTTTGGGGATCTCAACGCGCGGGTCGGCCGACGTGGCGCGCGCCGGCGCCTCCATCGCGAGGTCGCAGAGATTGCACTTGAGCGCGAGATCGACCAGCGCCGACATTTTGACGCTGCGAAGCATGTGTGCGCGCAGCTCGTGGTACTGGCCGCTCGCGGCGTCAAAGAGCCGGCGCACCTCGGGCAAAAGCACGTCGTTGCTCGTACTCGCAAGGCTCTCGTCCATGTAAACCGCTGTGACCGACCGCTCGACGCGCTTCTCGGGGCGAATGCTCAGCGTCGCGAGCGCCTTGGAGATCATGTCGCGCTCCTGCGGGCACTCGCGCGCAAAGTACACGTCCTACCACCCATCTCGTTGTTTGTACATCGGAGAGGTTAGACCATGGGCAAATCGTCTTGCGGCAGCGGCTCAAAGTTGCTACACGCGTCGACCTTCATGCTCTGGAGCGATCGCTCGGCCTCGACGGCGTCCCAGACTTCCTTGGGCACGACGTAGTCGTCAAAGATGGGCTTGGTGTGGGGCAGCGCAGCACTGTTCTCGGCGTAGAGGTACCGCGGACGAGGCGCTAATGCATGCAGCAATATAACAAAGCCGACGCGAGGTTCATCGTCGTACGGGGCATCGTGGAAGGGGTGCGTTTGGGGAGAGGCACGCCTGCGTCGAGTATGGCCGAGGCGAAGACCGGTCGATCATGAAAGTGCGTCACAGGGAGCTCCGTCGTCGCCGTCGTCTGCAGCAAGTCGCGCAGGTCCACGCGTGTCTTGGGGAAATGCACAAAGCGGACGGACGACGCGAGCTTGTCGTTGACGCCATCTATTGCCGTCGCGAAGTCGCATCAACAGAAACGCCGGTACACGCACCGTCTTTGGCTTTGGCCGGTGACATCGCTTGGTTGGACAACTCTGGCGCCGTCGACAGCGTCTTGGCCGACCGGATCGACAGCAGCGACATCTTCTTCGGGCTCACGGCGCTCTGTCGGTGCGCTTTGGTTGCGTCGTTGGCCTCGGATGTTTTTGGTGTCGGCCGGCGGCGGCGAAAGTGCAGCCCCGAATCCAATTCGTTTGGTGTCGTGTGCTCCGGGGGCTTGGCGGCCTGGGCTTTGACCTAGGATCGACTGCTAGCCGAAGCGCATTCGATAGATCTTTGTACGCGCTCGAGCGTCTCGGGCACGCAGATGCGGCGTTTGACTTCGACGAGCAGCCGTCCGTGGAGACGCGTCTCGTTGGCGGCGTTCGAGATCATGCTGTGGACGTTCATGGACCGGTGCTTCTCGAGTAGGCCGGCGTAGAGCCCAGCAATTTCCCGCGAGAGCTGAGCGCGCAGCGGCTCGTTCCAGAGTCTACGCGAAGCGCTGAGCTTTGCGATGGAGGTTCTGGGCTTGTACCCGTCGGCCTCGCGGCAGAGCATCGTGTTTGCGACATCGATGTGTGTCCACGGCGCCAGAAGCGCAATCTAGTCGTACTAGTAGTTAGTAGATCGAGGCGCTCCGCTGCGTCGTACGCGCTGAACAGCGTGGACGAGGTCGTCCAGCGATCGGTCGCTCATGCACCGCGGCCTGTCCCAAGCGTGTAACTGCAGCGTTCGGCTAACCGGACGGTTTCATCACGAACCGATACAATTTGCTGCGCTCCACGTGAAATGCACAGGCTGTCTGTAGCATCTGGAGACGATCGTCCTTGACGCTTTCGTCGACAGGGCGGGCATGTCCCAGGCACTTGGCTCGTCGCGGCCACCAGCTGCCTCGACCGCTTCACTGGCGTTCGGTGCGGATGTTTAGTCGATGGCACAAACTTGAAATTTCGACTAAGAAATGAGCCGCGCCCCGTGGCGGTTGCAAGATGGCACACAGTTGCGCCACGCACGCAGGGACGACCTGGCGGTTCTTCCAGGCCGCGGCCGTTGCAGAAGCTTCTTCGCAACGAACTCGCTTGCTTGCTCAAGCCGTACGAACTCCACCGAAGGCGACGCTTTGAGTCGTGCCCTAGCACAGCCTGTTTGCTACGGCGAGACGGCAAGAACTTAGTACCGGCAAGAACTATTTTGATGAGCTGCTGCATTGAGTGGGTGGCAGGTCGCCGACACCATGGCGCGCGACGAGAGTCCTCTCGGTTTAGTCGAATGCAAAGGATTTGTTAGTCGTTTGCCTTCTTTTTCGCAAGCATGTTTATGTGCGGTCTGTCCGCTCAAGTACGACCCGGAAACAAAGCTAAAGTATAAAGATCCGATTAAGTACGCGGTATGATCCAGGATTTAGAAGAGATAGGTTCCCCTCCACTCAGAGCTCGGGAGACGCCGTGCGCGTTGATTGGCCAAAATTAACCGAGGCCAATTGCAATCCCATTTTGCTTTGGATCGACTGCAAGCTAAGATGCAGGCCGCGCGACTCCACGTCCGCCGATGGCTGAGCCTTGCCAAGCCGACGGGCCTGGCATCGCGCTCACCCGCGCTGCTTCCGCGCTGGCAGCAGCAGCACCAGCTCCTTCGTCACAGCCTTCCGCAGCACCGCATGAAGTCGTCGATCCCGGCCATGCAACGGCTAGAGGACGACGACGAAAGCGACGATGAGAGCCTCGACGACCACCTCTCCAAGCACATGCCTCTCGAGAAGGCCGACTGGTTTGAACGCTCGCTCTCGGTCGCGCCCATGCCGCAGCGCTACAAGCGGCCTCGTCAGAACACGGCGGTCTGGGACCCTACGCTCCTTCCGGATGAGCCGACCATTCCGTTGTACACACCACCAATCAAGGACGACAGCCACCGACTCGGCGCAATGACGCCCGAAGAGATTGACCGCTGGCTCGATGGTTACGAGATTCCGGCCGAAGCCATGAAGCTCCAGGGCAAGTCTGCGCAAGAAGTTCGCGAGCTTTACGCCAAGCAGCTTCGCCTCGAGCAGGCCATCTACGAAATGTCGGTGGAGACGAACAACAGCACCACGGCCAGTGTCGTCTCTCTCCAGAAGGGTAGCGAGATCAGCGCGGCCAAGTCGTACATCAACAAGTGGGGCAGCGCGTTGACAGAAGCGATCCTCGACGAGATCGCCGAGGTCTCGGACAACAACCGCGACGCGACCGCGATCGACCGCGCGATTTACGGCCCGGTGCTGTACCTGATTTCGCCCGAGAAGCTCGCGCGCATCGTCGTCACGACCGTGCTCAACCACGTGCTCATGGAGGCCGACGGCGTCAAGTTCGTCAAGATCACGCTCGCCCTCGGCCGCGACATCCAGGAGGAGATCAGCAAGGAGAAGCAGAAGTCGCGGTCGTCGGTCCCGGCGTTCGAGCGCAACTACACGCGCATCTTCCAGGACAACAAGCGCGCCAACATCCGCGCCCGCGCGCTCGAGTACTTTGAGACCGTCGGCGACTGGCCCAAAGAGCTCCAGCTCAAGCTCGGCTCCGCGCTCCTCGACCTCCTCGAGAAGAACTGCTACGAAGACGTTCCGGCCCCGACCGAGTCGGGCCTCTCGCACCTGCGCGAAGACGGCCCGGAGCAGCCCACGCGCGTCAAGGCATTTCTGCACACGGTCCGCTTTGAGAAGAACCGCCGGTACGGCATCATCCGCTGCTCGCCGGAAGTGCACCAGAAGGTCATGAGCGGCGACGTCTTCCTCCCGTGGTGCGCTCGCTACCTCCCGATGGTCGTGCCGCCGCGCCCCTGGAACGGCGTCGCTAACGGTGGCTACCTCACGCTCCCGACGACCATCATGCGGCACCGCGACTCGCGCTGGCAGCTGCAGTGCGCCAAGCGCGGCGAGATGGACCCGGTCGTCCAGTCCCTTAACATGCTGGCCGACATCCCGTGGGTCATCAACCGGGACGTGCTCAACGTGGTCATGGCGCTCTGGAACGCCGGCGGCGGCTTTGGCGACTTGCCGCCGCGCGACGACCTCGCGCTGCCGGAAGAGCCGCGTGTCGAAGACTACCAAATGATCGCCGACGACGCGGACCGCCTCGCCCGGTACAACGCCGATATGGACACGTACAAGAAGACGCTGGCCAAGGTGCGTACATTTTTCTCTTTGTATTTGTATATGGATGGCATCAGAATCAAGCCCTCTGCCGGATTCTCCCACTGGCACGAGGGTTCAAACTGCATGCGACAGCAAGCGCTGGACGTCCGTGCTCGTCACTTCTACTCTCCGTTGGATTGCGACACGCGGACGTCGACCCACATTTCTTTTCTGATTTCTTATTGTGGCAACTCGCTCACCAGAAATGCAATGTAGATTGTGAAGAAGAACCGCGAGTTCCACTCGCTGCGCTGCGACACGATCTACAAGCTCCAGGTCGCCGAAGAGTTTCAGCACGAAGAGGCCATCTACTTCCCGTACAACATGGACTTCCGCGGCCGCGTGTACCCGATCCCGCCCAACTTAAACCACCTCGGGTCGGACATGTCGCGGTCGCTCCTCGTCTTCAAGGACAAGAAGCCGCTCGGCCCCGGCGGCCTCCGCTGGCTGAAGATCCACCTCGCGAACCTCTACGGCATTGACAAGTGCTCGTTCGACGATCGCGAACAGTTTGCGACCGACCACATGCAGCAGATCCTCGCGTCGGCTGCCAACCCGCTCGGCGACGACCCGGACTCCAAGTGGTGGCAGGACGCCGAGGCGCCGTTCTTGGCCCTCGGCGTCGTCTTTGAGCTGGCCAAGGCCGTCCAGCACCCGAACCCGGAGGAGTACCTCTGCAACGTGCCCGTGCATCAAGACGGGTCGTGCAACGGACTTCAGCACTACGCTGCCCTCGGTCGCGACCAGGGCGGTGGCGAGCAGGTCAACCTCGTGCCCTCGAACAAGCCGCAGGATGTCTACTCGGGCGTCGCGGCCCGTGTCATCCAGCGCATGGAGCACGACTCGGTGCAGGCCGTGCCGTCGCTTGACGAAATCATCGACGACCTCCGCCGTCCTTTGAGAAGACGTGGTACGAGGACGAGAAGCTCGGCGCGCCGGCCAAGACGCGCCGGTCGTCGTACGTGCCGAAGAAGGCGCTCACGAAGGAGGAGACTCTTCTTCGTCTTGCCAAGGCCAAGGAGTTCGAGCTCAAGCGCCGCCACGAGTACGCCAACCTCCTCCTCAAGTCGATCACGCGCAAGGTCGTCAAGCAAACCGTCATGACGTCGGTGTACGGCGTCACGTACATTGGCGCGCGTCGCCAGATCCAAGCGCGGCTCGAAGAGGTCTTCCTCATGGAAGGCCGCGGCATGAACGAAGAGCTTGAAGAACAGATCTACCACGCCGCCAACTATGCCGCCGAGCTCACGATGCAGTCGATGGGCGATCTCTTCACGTCCGCGCGTCTTATCATGGAGTGGCTCTCCAAGTGCACGGAGCTCGTCGCGAACGAGGGCCAGATGATGAGCTGGATCACGCCGCTTGGTCTCCCCGTCACGCAGCCTTACCGCGTTCAGAGCTCCAAGCAGGTCCGCACTTCGATGCAGCACGTGATCATCACGGACAATGACTCGAAGCGCGTCAGCGTCGGCCGCCAGAAGTCGGCGTTCCCGCCCAACTATGTGCACTCGCTCGACTCGACGCACATGATGATGACGTCGCTTAAGGTCATTGGCGAGGACAAGCTCGACTTCGCGGCCGTGCACGACTCGTACTGGACGCACGCGTGCTCGGTCGACCGCATGAACGAGCGATTGCGCCAGGAGTTTGTGACGCTCTACTCGCAGCCGCTGCTGCAAGAGCTCCGCGACCAGCTCGTCATGCGCTTCCCGCGCCAGCAATTCCCGCCCGTGCCCGAAGTCGGCGAGCTCGACCTCAAGGAAGTGCTGGAGAGCCCGTACTTTTTCAACTAGATTTCCATTCCTCGTATTTAAGAACAAGATGGCACCCAATTACCGCTATTAAAACAACTAAGACACTATGTACACTTATCCTTATTGCCATTTGACCGGTGCTCAGACTCTTGCCTAGCCCGCCTGCGTCTACCAGCTCACGGACAGCTTGACGGATCGATGCAATGCGACGATGGACCACGACGCCACCGTCGCGGCCATGGACGAGCGTCTCCAGATGCTGAAGGCCGGCGTCGACCGTCAGCAAGATCGCATCAATAAACTACTGGGTCAGCCCACCGTGGCCAAGATGGCTACGGGGTCAGCTTACCGTGGCCAAGATGGTTACCGGCAGCGCCCAGCGTCTTCACAAAGCGAGACCAAGGAAGCGGCCCTCCGCCAGCTTCAAGTCGAACTCGACATACGCGTCGAGCTCGCTCAGAAGCACGATGGTGTTGTCACACCAGCTTCAGCGTGCTGTGGCCACCAAAGACGAGGTTTTGGCCGCACACGAAGGTCAAATCCGCGATCTCCAAGGTCAACTTCAAGTCGTCCAAGCCAAGCTTAGAGTCGGTGCAGCCCGCGCTCATGCAACGTCCATCGAATCCGAGGACGAGCAGATGCACATGCCCCAAGAAGATCTCGAGGTACCAAGTCGCAGCACTCGTTCGCACGCGCGATCAGCTCCAATGCAATGTGGCAGAGCTCCAATCCGACGGGATCGAGCTCCAAGATCTGACTTGCCAGCTCCAAGGCGATCTCGACGACCACGCGCAGCAAGACGAGGAGCTTGGTCGTCTCGAAGCGACTTGATGGGCAAGGACGAGCTGTTGCTGGCGCGCGAGAGCCAGGGTCGCGATCTCCAAGCTCAAGTCGCCAACCTTCGAGCTGACGCGCTCGAGCTCGAGCAGAAGTCAAAAACAAGTGAAGCGTCCATGCGAGTCCTCGAGTCCGACGCCGTCGGGAGCCGCGAAGAAGCGCCTTGTGGTTCTCTCGTGGGCAAGAAGAGAAAAAATAGAGACTTGAAGCGCCACCAAGGGCGAGTCCCGTGCTCGGATTGCGGGATCGGTTGCACCGTGGCACGCGTCGTCCTGATTCCGCGCCTTTCGCTGGCGCCTGTGCAGAAGCAGATTCGTGCGAGTAGAAACGTCGAGCACTCTTAAATAGTTAGCAAAAGGGTTTGAGGTACGTGGCGACGTCCAACTCGAATGTCGGTGCCGGCCCGACGTGGCGCAACAGGTCGGCCGTCGAGAGCACCGCTGCGAGGCTCTTGAGGTTGCTCGACTTGACCATCGTGAGCTTGCTTCCTACCATATTGCGTCGGTATCAACTTGATACAAACATGTCGTCGTACGGGTCGTGGCGTTGAGGAGCGGTTTGATCATGTGCAGCATTTTGGCGTAGATCCACGGGAGGTCCACGAGGTAGATGGCGCCGAGGTGCTCGATGTAGTATTTCTCAACCATGTGCACGAAGTCCTGGAACGCCGTCATGTCCGGGCAGTACGTCAGTGAGTAGTTGGTAAAGTCGATGACGACCAGCATCTTGTGCACGGGCGAGACGCGCCGCAGGCCGTGCTCTACGCCATACATAGTCGATACGAAAGTCAGTAGGTTCGTATCTACTACCGATCGTGTACTGGATGTTGGAGACATAGTGCTCCGCAGACCACGTGTTCTCCTTGTAGAGCTTGACGATCGCGAGCGCGCTGGCGTCGGCGGCGAGAAAGTCGGCGACGTACAGCTTCCCGGTCGCAAGCTCCGCTGCAAGCACCTCCATGTTGAAGCTCCTGGGCACGTTGGCCGCACGCCATCTAAAGCGTACGATGAGCCACAACGAGTGTAGTACGTCGCAAGGCGTACGCGACGATCGACTGGACGCGGGCTAGCGCTTCTGAGAGGCTCCACGACGCGACCTGGAGGTGTCGCGCGAGCATGATGGGGCAGCTAAAGAGCTCATCGTGGTCAAGCTGCTGCTGCAGTTGGGCTACCATCGCCCGCTGCTCGCTCGGAAGGCGGTCTTGGTCGCCGCCGTCGCGCTCGTGCGGGTGCGGCACGTAGAGCGAGAGCGGTGTGGCCTCGGGCACGGCGAAGAAGGCGACGACCGACGGCAGTTGGGAGAGCACTTCGTGCTGAACAATGTACGTGACAAAGGCCAAGAGGCCCTGGCTGCGCTTGACGTGGTTCACGAACGCGTGGCCGAGTGGCGACCGCGGCGGGAAGCTAAGGTGCTGGAAGTACAGCGACGTCGACAGAAGCGTCGATCGAAGCGCCCGGAAGTCGCGGTAGCTTCGGTGCAGCGTCCACGGCGCGCCGCCGTCGAAGGGCGCAACCTCGAGCGTGTAGTACATGCGCTTCTTGTCCTGGGCCTTGGCGTCCGCACCAAGCGCAATGCCCGTGAACGCGACGCGGGCGCCGTGCAGTGCGCGCGGCGGCTTGGCTTCCGTCGATGCGTCAGTCTTGAGAACGAGCGGCGCGGTCGCCGTCGCATCGTCGTCATCGCCGACGTCGTCGACGCGGAGCGCGTGCTGCCGATGCAGCCAAAGGATGCGCAGCGCAGCGGCGACGGCGGTGACGAGGACCGCGATGGGCACGGAGACGTGGATCGAGCAGCTAAAGACGACGATGACGACGTGGACGGTTCGTGCGAGCGGCTCGCGCATGGCTGCGACGGGTCAAAATGGGATGTGCAGTCGCGGCCATTGAAACCAGCTGGGTAGCTTGGACCGAGCGGCACGTTTTTGATGCGCAGCCATGATTGGCGCGTCTGGATCTTTGCTTTCGTTGAAGCGCCGCAGCTGCGGAAGCCAAACGATCAGCGCCGTCGACAGACCGTGGTCGGCGAGGCAGAGCTACCAAGGCCGTTTGGCAACGACGAGCGTGTGCGTTCTGGACGCTTGCAGCCACCTCGACCACGCCCACCGCAAACACTGCCCATCGTCGCACACGATTGTGGGTGCGCGAACCTCAGGTTTGGCGCGACCAGCGACCAGGTGTGTAAAACTCCAAAAACCACGCGGTCGTAGGAGCGATCCACTTTATGTTTGTATTGCATTTCCCACGCGCTTAGACGTAGAGTTACTCGCGCGTTTTACACGCGCGGGACATGTAGCTGCGTGGGTTGCGCGCGGATTCCTTGAGCTGCGCGGACGGGGCCGCTGACGTAACCCCGTCTTCGCCAGGCATCCTGTCCGTGGCTTCTTCAACCTCGGAGCATTGAAGAGCGTTCAGCGTATCATCGCCGGCGCTTCAAGAGCCTCCGTGGTGGCACTTCAAGTCTCTGTCTTTTCTTGATTTCTCGTCTTGCCCACGAGAGAACGCGCCGTGGCCAAGTCGATAGCGTATTATACATTGCTGTTGTTCTTAGTCGTCTTAGCTTGTACAGTGTGCTCAACGCCGACTGTGAGCTCCGCGTAGCGGGCGGCCTTGTTGGCGGGCGTGTGCATGTCGGTGTACATGCCGCAGGACCAGCTCCGCGAAAGCGCTTGCGGCGAAAAGACGTCGAGGTGGCGGACGCCGCTCGACGGGACGCTGGCGCTCGTGGTTCGCAGCGCGTTGCCGAACTTGGCATGGAAGAAGGCTTGGAGGCGCTGCCACAACATCAATCAGTTCACAAGTAGCGCTAGTGTCGTCGCTGGCTCCAGAAATCGAATGAGCAAACGTGCGCCAAGAGCAGACAGAGGACCTACGGACGACCATCGATGGACGAGTGGCGTGCATCATCGGCGCTTCGCTTCTACGCAGCAGCCTGTCACGACGACAGTGCCACTTCCTAGAGATCGTCACGCTATCCTGCGGGGAAAAAAACTGCATGATGAAAACGATCGCAGATGCGGCGACGTGATGTGGATATACATGTACGTGGGCTTCCAGCGTCCTGGACCTGGTGCATCAAGCACGGCAGGTAGGTGCTGCGTAAATCATAGCCTCCAGTGATAACCTCCGAGGGCGGTCCAGAGTTTATTGCGTGGCGAAGCTCAGGCGTATGAACTCGATCACGTTGCCTGACCGTCGTCGAAACAGCCGAGTCACGTCATCTGGCCGGCTTGTGCGACGTACACTTTTTTGAAGTGCGCGCGTGCTATGTTCTGCGTCTGTCCGGATAATAATGTGTATCCGGAGTAGACCGTGGCCTCTGATTATCCGTACGACTCTCCGGATACCGTTGGTGTTATTGCTATTGCTGGTCGAGGTCTTGTCCAAGAAGCCAAGATGATGATGATGCACCGCCAGGCCGTCCGCGCCTTCTCCAGTAGGCTCCATAAGCGCTGCGTGCAGTGGACTCATGCGTATGCTAGCCGCTCGTGGCGCCGCGCCCCGCGTGTTTCCGCAGTTTTCCAGCTACGGCAGCGACGCCCTCTTCCAAGTATGACACTTGATTTCGCGTGCCGATCTTGGTCGTCATGCTGGATGCGTAGGTGGCGCCGCTCGCCCCCGTGTACACGCACACGGGCAAGTACCTCAAGCTCAAGCGTGGGGTATGCTCTGCGGTCCATGCAGCATCGGCTCATGCGCGCGTAGGGCTCGCTCATGCTGAGCTGGTGCAAGGCGACGCAGCAAGGCTACAACTACCAGGACAAGCTCGTTCACCCTTACGCCCTAAGCACACGAAGGCTCATCTGCCTCTTGTAGCTGTTCTCGGTCTCGCCCCGCGAGATTGGTGCTATTCTCAACACGCTTGACTCGAAGCAAAAGGTCGATCGGACGGCTCGAGTATCGGCCAATGGACTGTATAATAGATCACGCTCGTGCACTCGCCCAACATGAATGACCCGCAGGTACGACGAGCTAGACACCTTATCGCCATTGACGTGGCGCAGGCGAACGAGGGCTTGCGCAAGTCCTTCTCGATCGAGTACCAGCCCGAGCAGCACAAGACGGTCTTCGCCTTCACGAGCGACCAAGCGCGCACGGCTGTAGCCCTTGATGCCGGCGAGACGCGCGTGCTCAAGGTATACCACTGACCACTGACTAAAGGTTGCTCATGCTGGGACAACACAGGAGCTGCTCCAGTATTCGCTCCCGTACCTCTACGGCTTCCACTCGGTGCTGGCGGCGGAGCCGTACGTCGTTCCTCTTGCGGTAGAGAAGTTGACGCGTCGCGTGCTAGGACGATCGAGTACGAAGGTGGCGCGATGCCTGCGTCGTCGGGCCCGAGTGCGCCCCGTGCCAACCGCGGCCCGCCGACCGCCGGCGAGTGGCCGTTCTAGAACCTCGGCTCCTACCACGATAACACACAGAAATGGTTCGCATGGTGTCTTCTTTGGTGCCCTATAGTCTATTCACGTTGCGTATTCGATGTCTATGCACGAACGACGGACTCCTCGGGCGCCGCAGGGCTCGGCGTGGCGAGGCCAAACTTGGCAATCTCGACCTCGTTGCGCGCGAACCCTTGCAGCCGCGCCTGGCCCATCTGGCACACGACAGCAAAGCCACCTAGCGCACCGGCGAATGCAGCGCCGAAGGCTGTGCGCTTACGGAAGAGCGCCGAGACGCTCTTGTCGGGCACCTTGAGGCCCGCAATGTACATGCTGGCGACGATAAAGGCAAAGCTGAGTCCATCGTCGGGCCGCGTGGCCTGGAGGATCTTCTGAAGTGGCGGGTTAGCGTCAATGACTGGGAACTGCGGGAGGCGCGGGTCCACAAACGGCTTGGGCGTCTTGCGCTCGCCGCTGAAGAGGTCGCTCAGCATTGTGGTCGTCAGATTATTCGGCGTCTGCCGCCTCTATAAGTTAAAATCGGCAACCTCGATGAGAATGCCGAAACGAAGTCTGCACGCTTCCTATCCGCGGCCCAGGCACGGCACTGGACTATGGCTCGGCAGTCCTCACCTTGCGGGTACACCGCGAAGCTTAAATACTACTACGTAGTACTACATCTATTGTAGACATACGAGCGACTCGTGTCGATGGACGACCGAGGCAAAGCTCAGAGGCAATGGCATAGGGATGCCGAAATTAGGCCAGTAAATATGGCATGCCACGCAAGGTGGTTCGAAGTATGTATTGTGACAGGGTATGTATTATGAGGAGTTTTATTCCAGCCACTCTTTTGGCGCAGTCCAGAGCTTCTACCCCACGACGACCATGTCCTCGGCGCCCATCGACCCCCGCGCTCCGCGCTTCCCCGTCACGATGAAGTACCCGAACTTTGGCGATACGACCGACAACTTCAACTTCTCGGACTACGTCACGATCTCGGCTGCGTCGGCCATCTCGTGCGGCGCCGGCTACGCGCTCGGCAAGCCCGTGCGCGGCCCGTCCATGGTCGTCACGGGCGTCCTCGGCACGATCGCCGGCTTCCTGTACGCTTTCCAGAACTCGTCGCAGCGCCTCCAGGGCTTCCAGAAGAACTAAGCGGTATGTCTGCGTAACTACTATACATACACCAGTGCCAAGACCATGTCTCTCGTTCGCCGGCTTATGCCACGCACGCGCGCAGGAAGTCGATCACAAGCGTATAGCGCGGGTCGTCGACGGTCTGCGGCTTGCAAATGTCCATGTGATCCGTGTTTGACAAGAGGTGAAACGCATCCAGCGGTCCGCCCGGGTTGGCCGAGTCTGGCAAGACGACCATCGACCGGACGCCTAGCGCTAGCGGCGCGGGCTGGCCCTCGCCCAAGCTCAGTGACGGGATCTGGAGCGCTTGGTACGCCTTGTGCAGCGCGAGCAAGTGGGGCGCGTTCGCCGAGAGATCCTTCGTCGCCGGGTGGGCTTGAATGAGCGCGCGGATCGCCCGCGCGTTGACATTGGAGCTCACGTTGGCGCCAAAGTGGGGCACCGCCATGAAGACAACGCCTGCGGTGCGCGACGCAAGCGACCGCTCCTGCGCCTTGGCCAGCACGAGCATCTCCTTGACGAGTAGCCCGCCCATCGAATGCGTCACAAAAATCACGGGCGGCCCGTTGGCGCGACCGATGCGCGCCGCCTCGAGCGCCTCGAGCATGATCTACACCATGACAAACATGAACGACTACGCTCTTGCTATCGCCAAAGAGGCGTACCTGTGCACGCTGCGGCAGCGTCAGCGACGGCCACGGAGAGCTCCACGTGACCATGCCAGCCTCGTAGCCCAAGGTCACAAGGCGCGAGTCGGGCGAGAGGTCCGGCGCTAGCAGCGCTTCGGGCCAGATCGGGCTGTTGACCATGTCGGTGGACGCCATGTCCGAGCGCCACGTACCTAAGACCTCTTGAACCCACATTCTTCAGATCTGGAATCGTTCGCACCAAACGGGTGGCCGCGCAGGCCGTGAACAAAGACAACGTCGACGGGCGGCATCGTCGTCGACGACGCCGACGACTGCGCGACGATCGGGTGGATGCCTTCGCGGTACACGGGCGGCGGCGAATTCTCCTCCTAGTACGTGGAGACACATGCCCATCTCGTTCTCGGATGCTCCGACTTGGATGTTACCGAGGCGGACGAGGCTTGGAGCGCCGCGAGGTTGGTCGCGGCTCGGTAGTAGCTCGAACGAATGTTGACGTTCGGCTCGTCGCGCCAGTGGCAGATCTCGTCAAAGAAGAGGGACCCGCCCGTGGCTTCTTGGACGAGGATGCGCTGGACGTCGCGCTCCTAGAGCAGCTGCAATTTGCGTGCACTGCGAGGCAACCGACGTATTACCAAGTCGTGCGGTTGCCAAGGGTACGTGGCGAGGTTGGCCAAGATGCGCGCGCACTGGGCCTTGATCGCGGGCGGCGACGTCACGGCCACGAGCGAGAGCAGGTGCACGCCGCCCTTCCAGATAAAGTCGGGTGCGTGCTTCTCCTATTCGTCCGTCACGAGTCAGTTTGATGACGGCGAAAACGCACTGCGAGAATCGCCATCGCCGCCATGCCCGCCTCCAGCACATCGTCGCTGAACGACACGTTGACGTGGCCCGGCGTCGTCTCGGACGTCATGTTGGCAAGCACTTCGACTTCGTGGACAGCGCGGCGCTCTTCGGCCACCATGTCCTAAGACGTCATCACGAGGTCAGTCGGGACACGGACGCGCGTCATACGGGCGCCGCGAAGAGCTCCCGGAGAAGACCGAGCATCCACGCTTGCAGCACGCGGCGCGACGCGTCTTGACGCAGCGCGAGGTGCGAGAGACTCTGGATCGCGTGGTGGCGGACTGCAGACGTGCCGTGGAAAGACCACTGCGTGAGCACGTCGACCCAGCCAAGGACCGGCGTCGCGTCCAGCTCCTACGACGCGTGAGTCGCCGTGCCACGTTCAAGAAGACCTACGGCAGCGTCGAGGACGTCAGCATCACGAAACACGCGCGACATGGGTGTCGCCATCGTCGTGCCCAAGCCGCCGTCCGTGAAGCGGTCGCCCAGCGCCGACACGATGGCGCAAATGTGCATCTGGACGCTCGGCGTGCGGCTCGTCGGCGGAAACGTGGCGCGCGCGAGCTGCAACAGCGCGTCTTGGCCGGCCTTGGACGAGAGAAGGACGTCGGGCGATTGCTTGGCGATGAGGTGCCACGCTTCGGCGGCGGCGACGTGCACGGCCGGCGCGTCCACGTACGCCCACGACACAAACTACAACGTAGGCGGTGGTGTCGTCTGGCGCAGTGGCGAGTTCTCTGCACCTGCGCGTGCCACGACGCTGGCTCTTGCAACGAGATCCCGCAGAGGCCACTGAGGCGGAAGAGCGCCACGAGAAGGGTCGCGGCGGGCTCTTGCAACGGCGACGCCGGCGTCACTGCGAGCTCGCGCAGATTCGCGACCAGTGGCGTGTTGCTGAGCAGCGTGCGCAGCGCCGTGTCCAGCGCGGCCGACGCACTCTGGCTCTCGGCGGTCAGCAAGAGCGACGTGAGCGACTGCAGCGCAAACTACTCGACGCGGTCGCTATGATCAGCGATTCGAGAGAAACGTCGCACCTTGCGCTCGTCGCTCGTGGCTCTGGACAGCACCGTGGCCGACGCGAGGCGATGTACGGTCGGCGCCACGTCCTACGATTCATGAGATTCCGTAAAAGGAGATGAGAGCACCGCACGATGGGCAGCGAGATGGCGGGACGGCGGGGCACGTCATGGACATGCTTGAGCGCCATGTCGATCTTGAGCCGGTCGAGCAGAGGCAGGTCAGCGGCAGGGAGGTGTAATAAGAGGTGCGACGTGGTCTCGAGGTCCGCCAGTGCGGCGTCAGTGCCTGGCGTCGTGGCGACGGAGGCAATGGCAGTAAGGATGCCTGCACAACGCATGAGGCGACGAGTAGAGCGCGGATGGCGTACGATTCCGAAGGATTACGTCGTTTGCATGCGGCAGTGCCTTTAGCAGCACTTGGACGCCACCGTGGGCCACGAGTGCCTGCCGGAACGTCTGTTCTTGGGCCATCGTCGCCAAGATCGACGCGATGCGGTCCTCCGCCGACGCCGCCTCTCTTGCGTCTTCGCTACTGTGGTCCCTCTGGTCGTACGCGATCTCTGCCAAGATGCGTCCGAGCGAAACCACTGCGCGGGCCGCACGTTGGCGGTCCTCCGAGCCCAGCAGCGCGCCGGACGAGCCCACGACGAGCCCTAGCAGCGCCACGCGGAGCCAGTATCGCGTCGGGCCTCTTCGTTGGCCATCTATATCTCTCTGGAAGGACGAGAACTGCCGCAAGCGTCGCGGCGCGACGGCGCGGGTCCGTCCGAGGCGGACCATCGGCCGTGCCCATCGGCGCAAAGACATCGCTGATGGCTTATTGGCTTCGAACTTCGATCCGAAGCAATCGAAGATAGGTCCGGGAATGTTCCGGTAGCCTGTCCACGCACTTCGAATTCGAAGTCGCAGCGAGCCGCCGCTTCTTTTTCGACTCGAAAGTCCGAAATGGAGCCTAAAGGAAGCCTGATTTAAGGGCAGAATAGCAGGGCCGTCGATTGGGTGCACGTTTCTTATGCACGACAGTACAATAAGAATACAATTGAGAAGTATCATTTTACCAATATTAATATTACGGTGATGTTCTTGTGGTGTGCGACAATACTACCTACGTGTTCACTGGCTTTTTATTAAAATACACGTTGACCACGTATCCAATTTATAAAAAACCGTGCCGACTCGTATAATAAAATGGGTATTAATAATAAAAGGTTCCATCGGCTTCTGCGCAGAAAACTCCCGGCGCCTTCGAACGCGTCGCGTATTTTATTACAATTCGGACGTTCAACTTTTTTTAATTTCAGCGCACGCACATCGGTTCGGAATCCGCCGATCCTCGTCGCGCGTCTCTGTTTTTAATGCACCTAATCTTTGTATGGGACCATCGTATTATTATACTGGCGCCGCTCCGGGGTTTTCTTTGTTGCTCACACCGGCCCGACTTCAAATAAAACGCAATTAAATTTAGCGCACTCCGTATACAGCCGCCCATACAAACACCAGCTGGGAGTTTTACGGCCAGCTCCGCCCATTTTCATTTCCGCTTTTGATCCGTCGCTCATGCAGAACTCCTCTGGCATCCTCCCGACGAGCTCGTCCTCGACGCCGGCCGCCGAGCCCGCGCCGGTCGGCCCTGCCCTGGAGCGATGCCACGCCCTGACGCCGGAAGCGCCCAAGCCACTGGCCAAGGCCGTCGAGGTGACCCCGCTCGAAGCGGCAACCGCGCTCGCGACCGAGACGCCGCAGGAGCCCGAGAAGCCGTCCAAGGTTGAGCAGTCGAACAAGCGCAAGTGCTGGTCGTGCAAAGCCAAGATTGGTCTCTCTGCGATCACGTGCCGCTGCGGCTACACGTTTTGCACGCGCCACCGGTACGCCGAGGAGCACAACTGCACATTCGACTTTCGGCGCCAGGCCAAGCGCAAGCTGGAGGAAGAGAACCCGCTCGTCGTGCCCATGAAGGTTGCACGCATCAACTAGACGACCCGTACCATATAGAGTTAGGACCACCCCGTAGATTACCAGGAACGAATTTACAAATTAAGATTATATATTCAATTCGACCGTGCGATCTCTGCCTTCTGCTGTCGAAGCTGCGTCTTGCCCGCATGGATGGGCGTGATGAACAGGCGTAACGAGGCCGTGTGCGTGTACCGAGGCAGAGAAGAGCGGGCAGACCAGGTGGAGAGACATACCGGTGCGTCCCAAGCAGCCGATGTGGATGAGCCCGAACTGGACTCGCGTTGAACTAGGCAGAATCAGTTTCGTCGGGTCGGCAATCTTAGTCGATTAGTCGACTAGTTCTTAGTGGTTTAGTCATCAAGTCGTTTAGTCATCAAGTCGCTCAGTCGATCGAACCAGATTGCGCGACTTGCCAGCTGCTGGCTGCTTCGCCAACTGTCCGATCTTCGTCAAGGCCGATCTTCGTCAAAGCCGATCTTCGTCCCAAGTACAGAGCGATGTCCAGCCACGCCCCCGCTGACCACCACCACGACCACGGCCACCACCATGACCATGACCACCACCACCATAACCACGACCACCACCATGACCACCACCACCACGATCATGACCATGGGCATGACGATCTAGGGGCGTCGGAGACGGTCGAACGCTTCAAGAAGCGGTATGGCCGCGACCCGACGCCGAGCGAGTACCAGCAGCTCATGGACCATGGCCACACGCACGAGCACCTCGAGCATGCGGGTGTCTTTGAGCACCGCGAACCGCTCATCGAGCGCGACTACCTCGAACGCGCGTTCACCGTTGGCATTGGCGGGCCCGTGGGCAGCGGGTATGGTTCCTCTCAATCCCGCGCCTCCTTCATCCTCGCCACGTAGAAAGACAGCGCTTATGCTTGCGCTCTGCGAAGCCCTTCGCGATCGGCTCCAGATTGCAGCGGTGGGCTTGGCTCATTCTCTCCTGGCGCGTCATGGCTGCGTCGGCGTAGGTGACGAACGATATCTTTACCAAAGAAGATGGCGAGTTCCTCGTCAAGCACAAGGCGCTGCCGGAAGAGCGCATTCGGGCCGTCGAGACGGGTGGCTGCCCCCATGCTGCGATCCGCGAAGACATTTCGGCCAACCTCCAAGCCTGCGAAGAGCTCACGGACCTCTTCCAGCTCCAGCTCGTGCTCGTCGAGTCGGGTGGCGACAACCTCGCCGCTAACTTTAGCCGCGAGCTCGCCGACTACATCATCTACGTGATCGACGTGGCCGGTGGCGACAAGGTGCCCCGTAAGGGCGGCCCTGGCATCACGCAGGCCGACCTCCTCGTAACGGACCGCCGCCTGGAGCCATCCCCTCATGTGTGCTCCATGAATTAGGTCATCAACAAGATTGACCTCGCGCCGCATGTGGGCGCGAGCCTCGACGTGATGGCGCGCGACGCCAAGCTCATGCGCGGCGCGGGCCCCACGGTCTTTGCGCAGGTGACCGGGCGCGTGGCCGTCCAGGAGATCGTCGACCACGTTGTCGACGCGTACGAACGTAAGCATCTCTCGCATTGAGGAAATTACATCGTCTCTACCGCATCATAATGTCATCGTCCGAGCCGTACCCGTTGTTGTTGTCCAAGTCGTTGTACACGGGGGCGCTGTCGACCTCGGGCTCGGCGTCGTCAAAGTTTGCAAGGCAGTCCATCGTCGATACCTCCTTCTTGCTCCGTCCTAGTACCGCTTTCTTGGGCTTGGTGGTCTATTGCCAGTCAACTACGTCGGTGGTCGGTGGAGAAGGCTTACGACTGCAACGGGAATATTGTTGGGCTTGGGCGGAGGCGCAGAGGTCTTGGTCGACGGGCGCTTGGCAGGTCCGGGCGCAGGGACAGGTGTAGGCTTGAGCGACGATACCTTGCCCGACGCCTTTGGCTCGTCGCTGGGTCGAGGATGACTCGCTTGCGTGGGTTTTGTCGCGAGAGGTCCTCTCAGCGTCGATGGTTTGGGCTTGATGGCTGCCAGCGTCGCCTTGGGGCTCTCGGTGACAGGCTTTTTCGCAGCTGGACCTCGCCCGTTGCTGGACGTCGTCGACGACGACGACGTTGGGCGCTCTTGGTTGGTTGGTGGTTGCTTGGGTGGCGGTTTGAGACTGGGCAGTTTGAAACTCGATGCTCCTCCTCCCGAGAGGTCCATCGGGGGCCGCGGCTTCTGCGCACTCTCAGATAAGCACTTGGTGTTCGGTTTACCTTGATGTCGAGGAGGCCGCGGTGAACTCGAGCTCGTTCTTGGCTGCGGCTTCTTGCTGCACGAGGTCGCTCTTCGCCGCCTGGACGAGCTCGTTGAAGCCGGCAACGTCCATTTCGGTTCTAGATTTGCATCGGCGCATGCGCCTGCGCCTTGGGCGGTCGTTGTACGTACTTTT
Organism: Saprolegnia parasitica CBS 223.65; assembly: GCF_000151545.1. Classification (NCBI taxonomy): domain Eukaryota; phylum Oomycota; class Saprolegniomycetes; order Saprolegniales; family Saprolegniaceae; genus Saprolegnia; species Saprolegnia parasitica. The sequence continues at coordinate 119,275 of NW_012156409.1, forward strand.
CGGGGGCGGCCGGCGCCTTCTGGTGCAGGCGCATGCGGCGGACAACAGCCTTGGCGTCCATCTCGGTCTCGACGTGCACGAGCGGCAGCTTCTCTAGAAACATATTCCTCCAACGCTATTCATAGCAACTCGGTCGATCCACACCAAACACACACTTTACACGCGAGCTTTATACACGTCGCTTAGCCTTACGCCGAGGGCTTACGGGAAGACGCAGCCGTTGACGCCACGCGCAACCATTTGGCAGACCGCGTCCGCCGGCGCGACGCACGAGCCCGCGCTGTGGAAGCTCGGGATCCCCGAGACGCAGTCGCTCGCCGCCTTGTCACCCTTCTTGGGGCAATTGCTACCATTGCCGCCGCAGATGGGCCCCGGCACGCAGTACGTGGCGTCACCTGCGACGCTCACCGGAATGCACGCCGCATTCGCGTTCGCTTCAGCCGCCGCCTTCTTCTTGTCAAAGACGCAGCCGCGGACATGGGGCGCGATCGTCTCGCAGGTCGCATCCATTGGCGCGACGCACTTGTCGGCGCTAACGTAGCTGTCGAGGCCCTTGAGGCAGTGGGCAGTGGCCACATCGCCCTTCTTCGGGCACCCACCATGCTCGCCACCGCACACTGGGCCCTCGATGCAATATGTGGCATCGGCAACAATACTGATCATGGAGCACTTGCTCGACGGCGCACTCGGGGTCGACGTCTTGGCGGCTGCCGTCGTCGAAGGCAGCACGGTGCCATTGTTGTGGACCGGTGCCGTCGTCGCCGGCGTCGAAGCGTTCGTCGGCGTCACGGACGGTGTGGTGGGTGTAGAGGTTCGGACGGGAACAGCCGTTCCGTTCGAAGACGGGGCCGGGGTCGGCGACGCCGAATCCTTCGTCGTCGGCGCCGGCGTCGAGGCGGTCGGCGTCGGGGTCGACGAGCTACCTGTGGTGGGCGCCGGTGCCGTGGTGCTACTTTGCGTCGATGTAGGGGCGTTCGTCGTCGGAGCATTCGTGGGCGCCGTCGTCGGAGCCGCTGTGCTCGGCGATGGGGACGGAGAGGGCCCTGCAGTCGAAGGGCTCGGAGTCGCCGGCGCGGTCGTAGGCGCGGTCGTCGGCGCAGTCGTAGGCGCGGTCGTCGGCGCGGTCGTGGGGGCCGACGTAGGAGCCGGCGTCGAGGCGGCAGCAGTCGTTGGCGCCGGCGTTGTTGCTGGCGACCGGTCGCACACCAACGCATCGGCCTGGCACTTTTGGAACACGGGCGTGCCGCATTCGTCCGAGGTCTTGGCCTTGCGGCAGACGTTGGCGCACATGTAGCCCGGCGACGTGCTGCCGCAAGTGCAGAACATGCTGCAGTCGTTCGCGGCGTCTTCCGTGTTGCACGCTTTGAGGCAAAAGTCGTTCGTGCGGGCGTCGCTGTTGGCGACACACACCTTGGCCGTGCACGTCACGAGCTGGCCGGACGAGGACGCGGCGAGAAGCGCCAGGATGGCGAGGACGTGAGGTACTGCGCGCATGAGGCACGAGCAGTCGAATTGGAGAAATGGGCTGCGCGCGACGATCCCGCCCACGTTACATGCCTCCTGTCTGGCTATCCACGGTGTGACACGCTCCGCATGTCCTTGAGGTTAGAAAAAGCCTCGGTCGCCTCTACCACTCCTCCCGCGCTGTGGAACCCGCCACCCGGCCGCTGGTTGCACTCACACGCCACTTTCACAAGCACGCGCGATTGCTCACAGGCAACGCCAAGTGGCCGCGCGGAACGCTACACTATTACACGGGCGCCCACCTCGTCCGCACGCAAGGTCCACGGCCAGAGCCCTCGTCGAGGCCACTGCATATCCAACGCTTGGCCGTCGGCGTCGTCCATCCCGGCGGGGCTAGTCCCATCTTGGCGCGATCGCGATTGGGTAAAATTAACCTCGCGTCGGGCCGTTGGTCGCCTTCGATGGTTCTAGAATCGTAACCGGATAGCCTTTCGACATACAAACGCGTTGCTGGGTTATCCGGATGGCGTGTTAAGTGCGTGTTCCGGCGCACTTAGCCGGTGGCGTGGTGCCCCCCGTTGGTTATTTTCCGTTTTAGTCACTGGGCGAGAGATGGCTCTGAAGCGTATCAACAAGGAACTGCAGGACCTCGGGAAGGACCCGCCGGCCAACTGCTCGGCCGGCCCCGTCGGCGACGACCTCTTCCATTGGCAGGCGACCATCATGGGCCCGGAAGACTCGCCGTATGCGGGCGGCGTCTACTTTCTCAACATCCACTTCCCGGCAGATTACCCGTTCAAGCCGCCGAAAGTCAACTTCACGACGCGCATCTACCACTGCAACATCAACGCCAACGGTGGCATCTGCTTAGACATCCTCAAGGACCAGTGGAGCCCCGCGCTCACGATCTCGAAGGTCCTCCTCTCGATTTGCTCGCTGCTCACGGACGCCAACCCCGACGACCCGCTCGTGCCCGAAATTGCGCAGATTTATAGAACCGACCGCGCCCGCCATGACGGCACGGCACGGGAGTGGACGGCCAAGTACGCCATGTAATCCTGCGCTGCTACACCTGGAGATGCAACCACTGCCATGCCCCATGACGGCCTGTACGGTCTAACGATGATGTTAATGGGAGTGCTTTGAACTCCAGCAACATGGACATGGTTTTGTATCTTTGCCACGCGCGACGAGCGCCTGCAACGTCCAGCGACACGCGCGTGGCCCACCACGCCGCCCTGACCGCACATGCGTCGCCGAATTATAACGCGCGTGGAAAGGCGTTAAACAGAACGGCCAACGGCGCCAGCGCCTGTAAACTGGCCTTTCCACGCAGGCCGGCATGCCCATCGCCTGGCGGGAGCCGTGCCACGGACCGGTCGCCCTCGTCTTCGTGCGACCGCGCACCTTCCCGGATCGAAGTGGCGTCGACAAAAGGCCGAGGATACTGCACACGTCGCCTTTGACGTGTTAGACGCATGTTCCGAATTTTCGGGTTATAACATGGCCACGTGTTATTCTGTATCCGGACAGCGCGATGCTCCTCGGGCAGTCGAGCCAAGACGAGCTCCTCGGCAAGCCATGGCGGCTGGCGCGGCAGATGGACGACGTCGGCGAGCGCCTCTCGCGGCTAGCGCTCAAGAATTACCACGTCTTTGTGCAGAGCCAGCAGTGCTCGCAGGTCGTGACGGCCGAGCTGCAAACGATCGCAGGCAACGTCGACGCTGTCGAGGCCGCTCTGCCCGAGCTTCTCGCTGCCTGCAGCGCTCTGGACACGACTGTCCACGCAGCCGCCAAGACCAACACGGAGATCCAATATATCCTTGCCCATCACACGCAGCTCATGGAGCTTCTCGAGATCCCCGAGCTCGTCGAGGCCTGTATCGCCAGCGACTTGCTCGAGGAAGCGCTGGATGCGATTCAGTTTGCAAAGACGCTTCTGGTCGACGAGGTCGCCAAGCCAACGTCGCATGCCATCTTGCGCAGCCTCGTACGTCGCATGCTCTTGGCGTCCATGGCACTATCGTCTTGTGTGCTAGCTGCGCGAGGTGCAAGAGGCGACGACGACTCTTCGGTCCAAGATCATCGAGACACTGCAGCAGGACCTTCCGCTCGCCAAATGCCTCCACCTCGTCGCGTACCTCCGGCGCGCCGACGCGATGTGGTCGCCCGTCCCGACCGGCTACGAAGAGGCCTTGAAGCACGAGTTCCTCGACTGCCGCAGCAAGTGGCTCGCCCACACGACGCAAGGCCTTGCGACATCCGACCCGTACCACCACGTACGCCATCAACCATGGCATGTACATGACGATGGTGTTATCCGTAGCTCATGCAACTCATTGACGCCAAGCGCACGGGGTGGTTTGACCTGATTACGCAGTACACGGCGATCTTCGGGCACCAGGTCCGTCGCTTGCCTGCTTTGAAAAGGGCATGCGCACATGGTATATGTGTAGCAAGTGCTCGAGAAGACGGACACGCCGTTGTGCAACTGGGCCGTCCGCCTCGTCGTTGACCTCATGGTCGTCGTGGACGCGTAGGCGTTGTCGTGCGGGCCTCACCTTCTGATCCTCGCCGTAGGCTCTTGCCCAAGATCGACGACTTTGGCTCGATCGCGTCCGTGCTCGAGCAAATGCTCTTCTTCGCGGGCTCGCTCGGCCGCGTTCAAGTCGACTTTTCGTGTACAAGTCCTTCGTGGCGGTGGCTATTATAACGATGCGGTAGCGCTCGTGCTCGTGGGTTTTGAGCAGCACATTCTGGAGCGCATCTCGGTCCAGTGGACGACGGCGGTCTCGGACTTTCAAGCGTCGCTCCACGCGCACGTGCAGCCGAAAGCAGCGTACAGCGCGACGCCCATCATGCTCGCGTCGTTCCGCCAGCTCGCCATGTCGGCGTCCCAAGGTACCCGTCGAGTCCCTTTTTTGTGGTTGTCAATAGCGTCGCAGACGGCCCACCACACGCGCTCATGGCCTTTCCAATCCTCGCGCAGCTCACGAACGGCATGCTCGCCTCGTTCAACGACCTCCGGTGCGAACTCCTCCTTGCGTTGTCTCACGATGACACATACTAGGCTGTGCCCGCTCAACGCTCTCCGCGTCCGCTTCTCGACGCAGCTCCAGGCGACGCTCGAGCGTGTCGCCGAAGTCCTCAAGACGTTTTGTGCGACAACCGGCGTGGCGCCCGCGCATTCGGACGACGCTCGCTGCCTCGACATGCAGCTGCTCAAGCTCACGCAGGTAATCGTTGACGCAGCAGGCGTCATCGTCATCGCTGGTAGGTGCTGCATGACGAGTGGGTGCCGTACATGCTGCAGTGCTTTGACGCGCTCTACTCGACTCACGTCGGCCTGCCGTCGAAGCTCGACCAGGTACGCAGCACAGTGCCCAAGGCGTCCCTCATCGGCGGCTCTAGGCGCGTGTCCAAGCGGCGCTAAGTGCACTCTTGCCCCACCCCTAACAGACGCAATATATATATTCGTATTCGTCTGGAAACCGTTTTCAATATGAAAGGAGTATTCTTGGATCGGAGGCATGGGGTCGCGAGGAGCGTGGGCCGACGACGACGCTCCGCTCGGGGACAGCCTCCACGAGGAGACGAGTCGCCGGTCCAAGAAGGTGGCCTCGATGGAGCTCGTTCTGGACGACGAGGATGATGACCATGCAAGCGAGCCAAGCGCGACCGTCAAGACCGACCGCGCGCGGCCATCGACGCCCGCGACGCCAGTGATCGAGACGCCGCAAGAGAATGACAACGATGCAGGGTACATCCACGACCTCGTCCGCGAGTTCTTCCGCGTCCACAACATCCAGGCCGCGCTGGACGCGTTTGAGCTCGAGCGGGTATGGGCCTCATCTCCCAAGTTGTTTTGACGGTTGGCGGTGTAGCCATCGCCGCAGCAGGCACCGTCCCACGCGACGACCGACGCCGACTTGGGCGTGACGAGTGCTGGTAGACACCACTCTGCTACTCGTAGCATCGTCTGCATGATGATGTACAGGCGCCCCGACGCGGCTGGAAGCGTTCGTCATGTCGTGGAACCAGGCCGAGCACGGTCTCGTCCTTGCGCCCACGAAAAAGGTCCGCGGAGCACTCTCCGTAGCATCTCAATCCTGTCGATGTGTAGAAGGCCAAGACACCAGTCAAGAAGAAGAAGGTGCTCTCGATCGCGACCCCCGAGACGCTGGACGTCGGCGGAGCGCCCGAGACGCTCGACCTCGGCGTGCCCGGGTGTACGCCCAAGCCGCGTCTCGCGGACCTCCAGAGCTTTGGCTTTGACGACGTCGAGGAGCGACCAGCGCCGACGATGGCGACGCCCCGGAGCGCCGCGCCCGTGCTGGAGCTCAAGGGTGTGCGCGAGGCCAAGCGCGTGACGCTGGGCGACGAGGGCAGCACGCCCAAGAAAGAGTACATCTTTTACCGGCAGACGCCGCCGTCGTTTGTGACCGAGACGGAGGAGGCGGCGCGCGAGGTCATGGAAAAGCTGTCGCTCGACCCGGCGTACGATCTGCGGCCCGAGGCGCCGCCGCGCTTTGTCGAGCTCGCGAGCAGCGACGTGAGCAAGTACGACATTGGGAAGCGTGTCGAAGGCCTCGGCGCCAACCGCGACGTCTCGGGCGTCATCACCGAGAAGCACGGGAGCAAGCTCTGCGGCACGTGCGGCCCCGGCACGATCCTCATCGACACGTCGTGCTAACGGTGAATATGCGTATATATATCAAGATACGACCAAGAAACAAATATCCATTTGGCTACGCCTTTTGCCGCTCTTCTTCGTCAATGTGGTTGTGCGCGTGCACTTCGTGGTGCTGAAAGTAGTACCCGGTCCAGAGCTTGAGCGCTTGGTGGCCGGGCCACGGCCAGAGCGGGTCGGGCCGCGCCTCGTAGCTTGCGTTCCGAAACAGCTGCGGCGACACGAGCTGCGGTGTCCAGACCGAGATCGTCTTGTCGCACGCGCGCGCCGCCGTGCGCTGGAGCACGTTGTCGTAGAGGAACGTGCCGTACAAGCCCGACGTGAGCGCGTTGGCCACGTGGACGAGGTACCGTTCGTCAAACTCGAACGCCGTCGGAAATTGCGTCGTGAGCTGGTACACGGCGTCGAGGAACTGCAAGAAGATCGGCGACACCTTGGCGCGCGTCGGGTCCTTCGATCGGTTCCCGCCCAGCCGCTCCATAAACTAGAAAATAAGATCCTAGAGCGAATCCGAAGTGAGAAACGAAGAGGTCTACCTTGTGCCCAAACGCGAGCCAGTCCTTCTCGACAAGCGTCGCAAAGCCGTCGAGTGTCCGAAAGTACGGGTCGAGCATGATTTGCGCGAGCGAAACGAGCTGGCACGTGCGATCCCAGCCGTCGCTGCAGTGCACAAGGACACTTGCGCCTTCAAACTCGAGCACCCGCGCGATCTTGACGGCGCCGTCGAGCACGAGGTGCAAATGCTCAAACCACCGCGTCCCCTACAGTGCGAGTAGCTCCAACACCCATCAATGTATCAATTCGTACCTCGAGGGCGGACCACCAGCTCTTATCGTGCTCGGGCGAGAGGCAGAGCTTCATGAGCGCTACAGCACCAGTCAGTTTTTTCCTCCACGAATTGGGAGCGCGAACCAAGGTACGACGTCTGCATCTTGTACATGTTGGCGATGTTGAGGTGGTTGATGATCGCGCCCGTGTACTGCCCGGAGGCCTCGACGCCGCCCTTCCCCATGAGGCGATTGCCCTTGGCGGCCTTGACCTTGCGCGCGTCAAAGATGTACAGGGACGAGCTCGACTTTGTCGAGAGCTTCTTGTAGAACGCGATGAGGCCTTCGTCGATGCCGCAGCTTTGGCTCGTGAGGAGCCGTCCGAGCAGCGGCTGGCTCGACCGCGTGAGCACGCTGTGGTTGCGCGGATGCTGCCACGTGATGAGCGGGACGCGGTTTTTCGCTCGAAAGTTGACGGCCGCGAGGACGTCGCCCATCGAGAGGGACGCGGGGAAGAGCAGCTTGGGCGGGTACGAGTCGCAGACGGCGCCGTCGCCATTCTCAACCACCTAGCAGAGACGTACGTATCGTTGACATCCTATCGTCGATATATCGCGGAGGAAATACCTGTAGCAGCGGGTTGGTATCCAAGCCTTGGCGACCGTACTCGACGAGGATGTCGGCGAACTTCCACCCGTTCGTCTCGGGCGTCACCGACGTCATCGTGTACGCAAAGCTAAAGTGCGGCACTTGGAGGCTCAGCACCGAGTCTTTTGTCGGCTGACCCGTCTGGAACTTTTGCGTCGACTCGCTCAGCTTGGTGACGAGGTGGAGAAGCGTCAGGAGACGGTCATCGGGCGTCACATCCAGTCGGAGCGTCCGGACGTCTTTGGACGTCAGCAGTAAGAACGGAGATCGGTACCCAAAGCTCGACTCGCGCGAGACGGATAAGATCGAAAAGAGCGGGATCTCGACGAGCGGCGCACTCTCAAAGGGCACGACAAGCACGCGGTAGTTGGTGACGAGCACGAGGCCGCGCCACGCAAACTCGCCGAGGCTCGTGAGACACGCGGCGGGAAAGTGCTGCGTGTGCATCTTGACTTCGCCGCGGAGGAAGGGCACGAGCGGCAGCGTGCGCTTGAGCTTCGTGCTCGGGTCGAGCGTCGTGAGGTACGCTTGGATGAGCTTGCAAAAGTGGTTCTTGGTCGCTTCGTTCTGGAACTGCAGCACGAGCTCGGACCGGTACGGGAACGTCCAGCGCAAGTACTCCTTCTCCAGTTGCACGAGCTGCATGTCCGAGATGCGAAACGTGAACCGGCGGTTCATGTTGAAGATGGACTTGACGCGGATCATGCCTTGGTACGTAAACACCTCGATGCGGCACCGGTCGTCCTTCTTGGCCGATGACGCAAACAGTGGACTCGTCTCGGTGCGGTTGACGATAAAATACTCGACCATCGCGGGCGGCAGCGGCGGCGTGGCCGGCGACTTGAGCGAAGCGTCGTCGTCGTCATTGGAGCCGACCGTGCTCTCTTGGTACTCGAGCATCGGCGTCTCGCGCCGAAGAAGTGCCACCGACGGGTCTCTCGAGAGGCGATGGTCCACGGACGAGCGCGCTTCGTCGTCCTCGTCGTTGCCCTTGTTTTCATCGTCTTTACTATCGAGCGTCCAGTCGACGGCTTCGAGCGCAAGCATGAGGCTGAGCACGGTCTGCAGCGCGTCCTTGGGAAACGCCATCTTGGTGGTCGTCGTCGTGTCCGAGACGGCGGTCTCGTCATCGTCTTCGTCTTCGTCGTCTTCGTCCTCGGGGACGTCAGCAAGAAGACACGTCATCGCTGTCTTGAGTTCGGACATCGCCTTCGTCTTGGCGTGCGGCGTTCCTCCGTACACCTCAAAGACCTCTTGCAGACGCGCAGAGAGGCTTGGCGAGAGCCCTTTCTCGAGCGCGCCCTTCAGCAATTCGACAAATGCTACATGATGGCGTCATGAGCTATTACCGAGGTGCAGTATCAACCTTGGGGCGAGTGGTCCAATGGCTCCAGCGCCTACAGGAATACACTTGTACGTCGACGCACGGAAACGGGGTGGCTACCTCGGGAGCGTTCGGCACTGCAGGCCCTTCCTTCCTCGAACCCAAGTGGGCCTCCTCGAACTTGGCACTCATGAATTCGGCGAGCCATGTCCGGCAGAGGTCGCACGTCTTGGCCGGCGACTCAAAGCCAAAGCTACGCGGGAGCTGCGTCGGTGTCAAGCATCGCGAGCAAAAGAGGTGGCCACACGCTTGGCCTACGGCGCACCATGAGGCCAAACATCGTAGCTGATGCGTACAGTTGTGGCCGCGCTGGAACGCGTTCCAACTCCGTGCGCACTTGGCGCACTTGGCCGACGTCGTGTCGGGCGTCGCGCCGACGCGGGGCACGCCAACGTCGCCCGCACCCTTCTTTAGCGTGCCCATGCGGTGCTGCAGCTTGCCCGAGACGTAGGCCACGGTCTTGAGGGTCCGTCGCACGATGTCGGACTCGTCCTTCTCGAGGCCGAGCGAGTGGGCTTCGCAGAGGACGCGCAAGGCGACGGCTGCGTCCGAGAGAGACGAGATCGAGACGAACTCTTTCGTGTGCGTCTGCACGTGCATGCGCGAGTGGGTGTTGATCTTGCTCGACGAGGGCATGCGCATGGTCGACCGTCTGCCTGAACCGGCGAGCGAAGTTGGGGATCTCACCCTCCATGTGATTGGGCAAAATGTTGGTTTTTATCCAATCGGCGACGACCTAGATCGTCACGTCGGCGCCTGACCAGAAAGCCGACGTGATGCTGGCGCAAGAGGTCGAAGCTGCGTTGTGGAAGCCGCGTCCTGAAGCTGAGTCGATGAAGCAGCGTCTATTTGCACGAGAATCCTCCCGCTGCCAGAAGAACCAGGCGTACCGGTACTTTCTTCCCGTGACCTCCTGGAGTAGCAAACCTGCACTTGCAGGCGTAGGAGCTGTGCGTAGGTTGTGGCACAAGGCTGGCACTTCAACTGCCTACGCAACTGCCAACGCGGCGACAGGCGCGCCTTCTTCGTGAGCTCGAATTCGACGTGTTGTCGCACGCGAGAGCTCGTCACATTTTCGTTCGAATTTCGAGCGAGCTACTCGTGCGGGGGCTGGGATGGATGGCTTTGGCTACGCCATACTGCAGATCATCCTAGAGCGCTTCGATTCGTATCGTCTAGGCGATAGGTCGTCCTACGGTACGCGCTTTAGACGAACCAGCGTCAAGAAAGTCGCCAGTCGATCGCGCGGGTCAATCATCCTCATCGCTTACTGTACGTTGGTTTATCGCGCCTCGGTCTGTCGCGGGGCGCCGACACGCTAAACCCAGGTAAACCCACCTCACGCATACGATTTGCAGCCGCCAAGATTGGCGCTTGCAAAGTGCTATGCCGCTGCATGGGACCCTCACGTGAATGATCGGCAAGGCGACGGTCCTCGTTGGTCTATGCACCTGGACCGCCTGCGTAGGTGACTGCAGATTGCCGAGCGTTCTATGTGAAGCAGTGGAGCCACGTCTTCAACATGCGGGCCTCGCGCCCTGGCACACTCGATAAGAGAATCGACCCTGCCATCGCTGCAACGTGGCCACATGCGCGTGCATTTTAGGGCAATCTCGGCGTTTGGACGAATCAAAAGGCGAGGAATTCGCGTACCAAGTGTGCGTTACATGCTGAGTCGCGGTCCGCATGCGACACGCGTGGATGATTTCAGTGGATTTTGGCCAATCAGCGGGCGCGAGAGAGGGGTACCGTAGAGAGAGCCAAGTTCAATTTCTCATTCCCAGGCGGTGAAATGTGGCGAAGGGGCAATGCTGGTTTCAGTATCGAGTCACCCAGTGCGCACCGTGTAGCGGCCCAGCTGGAGATGAGGAACCAGCTGGCGCAGCGAGCTTGGCCCGCCATCTGCCACGCCGCCTTTCCGTAGTTGCCGCTTGGTCTTCTTGTTCATTTCCAAACATTCCATCTCCGGCCACCATCAGCATGATCCAAACGCTCTTCCACGGCCTGATGAAGAACATGCGCATGGCGCAGAGTTGTCCGGACCGCCTCGAGACGGTGCACGCCGACGACGACATGCTCTTCTCCGAGGCGCGGCCGCGCAGCGCGTCCGAGGACCTCGCCGCGACGCCGGCGTCGTGGGATACCAAGCGCGAGACGTGCGCCAACTGCAAGCACATTTACCTCAAGTTCCTCAGCCCGGCCGCTGGCTTCTGCTCGCTCGACTGCAAGGCGAATGCCAACTACATTGCCGAAGTGCGCACGCTGCCCAAGACGACGTCTACGGACGAAGAGCACGTTGTGTCGTTTAAGCCAATTAGTATCCATGTTCCCGAGACCCCGGCCATGAGCATGCATGCGACGACCGAGGTTGACGACGACGATATGTACTACGCCGAGTCGTTTGACGGCCCGCACACGTTCAGCGACTTTCACACCGAGAAGCTCGCGGCCCGCGCCGTCGAGTGGTCCTTCTCCGCCCTCTACTAGACGCCCCCTTATTTACTCTTATAACACCTAATTTATCAGACATCACCACTCAATGAACCAGCGACACGCGTTTGACTTCAATTAACGCAACATGCAACGAGGGTCGCGACGACGGCCGCGAAGAGGGCCAGAAAGAGCGAGGGGTGCCACGCTCTGACGCGCGGTGTCGTCCTTGATGGCTGCTTGTTGGTCACGAGCAGGCTGGCTTCGTTCTCGACCCATTGCAGCCCGACGGGCGTGGGTGAGGTCAAGAGCTCAGCGATCGCATGGGCGCTGTCGGACAGATCGTCGTCCGTGAAGAGATGCACGTTGCCGGTGAGGAACCCACTTCGCGGCCATCGAAACTGCGCTCGCCGAGCCACTGCCACGTTGCGCGGGTGGTCACCTGCATCAACGCATCATGTCCCAGTCCATGCGATGATACGTCGCAAGAATTAGGTACCGGGCCAAGTGCGACGACAGCTGCTGACGTCGTTCATGTCGGACTCCAAGAGCGCGACGCGGCGCGCCATCGTCCGCTCAAAGTCGCTTCGTAGCGCGTCGCCCAGCGGCGCCTAATGCATGGTAACCTCAAATCCCACGCATGCAGTCGTGTCATCGTACGCTCTCGAGTGCATACGCCAAGCAAGTGACAGAACCTTCGAGGTGCAACCCACGGCAAGGTGACGTCGATGGCCGAGTAGCTGCGGCGACAGCTGATAGATCATTGGTCGACACTCGCTCCAGAAAGTGGACGCGTCCGGGATCGCGACCGGCCACTGGAATCGCGTGCGTCAGCAGTGGCGCCACGTGCGCCAGCAGGGCTGCAGGCTCGAGGCTCGGCAGACGCACGTCGATGCGGACCGCCGCCTCGTAGCGTCGCAAGAGACCATCGACCGACTGCCACTGGAGCCGGGCCTCGACAAACGATGACGGCGCCTACGGTACAGGCGTGATGCAACCTCGGACCATCGTCATCCTGCACCTGGAAGCGCTTGCTCGTCATGGTAGAGCTCGTCGGCGAGACGCACAGCATGTACAAGCCATCGGTCGTCGAGCCCACGATCGCCTGGAGCGCACACATGTAGCACGGGAGCAGTGCGTGGGGATCCTCGGTTGTGACCACGTACAGCCCAAGGCAGTCGATGCCACCAGGAAGCATACAGAGCACGGACTTCGCATGCGCAGACATCCAGTCGACAGACACGTCGGCGAGCCTCGACGCTGCGCGAGCTGCTACGACGATGGCGTGCGTCCGTTGCTGTCGCAGGACGCTGACTTACCGTTTTCCGGTGGCGTCGGGACATGAATGACGATGACGTCCATGCTGGCTGCGTGGCCGAGCAGCAGCCCGACCTCGAAGCTGCGCACGGACCGCAGGTCGTCGCGGACGCGCGCCTCGGAGACGACGACCTTGGTCATCGCGCAAATATCCTGGTTTCATCGGCTGCCCGAAAACGACGCTACAATTAGGATCCATCCCATCAAAATCGGCCTTCCCGTCGCACGCAACTAGGACGCGTATCCGGCCATCCGGAAACAACGAATCCTTGATCAGCTGCGCTGCGGAAGGGCGACGCGGACCGTAATGCCATGGTGGCCGATGACCGTAGCGCTGCGGCGCGCTCGGTCCATGCTCAAGTAGCCTTCGTCTGCAGCGAGGACCGCGCATGCAGCCATAGCTCTTAGCGTTTCTTAGTGCAGTGCTGTCTTCTCCAGCCACGCGGCGCCGCCACCGTCGACACGTCCGCGAGGATGGAAGACACGCCCGGTGGAATGACGGCGTCAAGCATGTGAGGCGCGCATTCTTGAGCTTCATGACCGTGCCGCTGGTGCAAGCAGCGGCCATGCTACAGGCGCGGCTGAGGCGACCAGCATCTTGTCAAACGTGGCTGCATTACACCGCCCGACGAGTACACTGTACGAGGTCGAGTACATAGCTGCTGCTGCAAGTCGCTGCAACAGTGCGCAGTTCGGAACGCTATAGTATTATATTTTCATAAGTCGTTAAAAGAGGGACGAGGCCATGTCTTGGATCGTCGAGACGGGCGGTCGGTAGAGCTCGGGGAGGAGCTTTCGCTGGATCGAGTTGAAGGCGTACTCGTAGCGTCCCGAGTTCTTCATGGCGACGGCGATGCGTACGCCGTACTCGCGCATCGTGTTGGCGCGCGCCTTGAGCAGCTCGTTGTCTTCGTTGCTCGCGTTCGTGTTGGCCGACCGCTTCGAGTAGAGGATACGCGCCTGCTCCAACGTCGCCGACATGGCGGCGCGGTCCGCGCCCGTCGAGCAGCACGTGACGCGCACGCCGTTGAGGCGCCGCGTAATGTCCGAGGCTTCCAGCAGCATCCACGTGTGCGACGGCGCCTTGACCTTGCTCGCATTCCGGCCCACGAGCGGCATGAGAGCGTCCAGCATCGTGTCGTTGTTGAGCCGGAAGCGCATCGAGACGTTGAGCTCTTTCTGCATTTCCAGAAACGCGCGGTGGTACTGCTGCAGCGACTGGAAGCTCTCGCGGTTCACGCGCGCTTGCAGCGTCAAGCCCGTCGCCGACCCGACCATATTGGCCAGCGACTGCATCTCGTTGATGCCCTGCGTGAAGAGGACGCTCGTGACCTTGATGACGTGGCCGCTCTGGAGCCGCGCGTCGAGCGACGCAAAGTGGGCTGCGGGCACGCCGACGGCGACGCGGAACCGGCCATGGACGACCGAGAGGCTCAATGGCTTCTCCGGGGCGCACGCAAGCGTGAGCTCAAAGTGCTCGAGAAACTTGATCGCGACGAACGCGTCCGAGAGCATCTTGTACTCCTTCCCCGCCGGGTAGCAGAGGCTCTCCCAGCCGACGAGGAGGCCCACGCGCACGAGCTGCTCCATGTCGTCGCTCTCGGCCGTCTCGAGCTTGGTCAGAAACGCCGTGAGGAGCACGGTGAGGCTCTGCGAGATGCACACGCTCTTTCGGAAGAGGTACCGGAGCTTGAGCATCTCCCACTGCTGCCACAGCGACGCGATCGAGGGCGGCTCGACGGCCTTGACGCCCGTCGTCTGCTTGATAACCCAGTCCATCGAGTCGGACCGGATCTTGGCCGACGACATGGTGCGCTTGACCTTTTCGCCGACAAGGTTCGTAAACGTGTTCATGCGCCGCGCCGACCGCGTCAGCGTCTCCATGCCATCGTCCGTGCTGTTGGACGATGAGCCATGGGAGCTCGAGCGCGTGTCGTCGTCTTGGTTGGACGACGGCGTGTGGTGGTGGTGCGGCGGCCGAGGGCTGGGCTGCGCGCTCTTCTTGACCGGCGTCGGTATCCGGTGCTTGTTGGGCGTCGCGGGCTCGGCCGGCGCCGACTTGATCTGCGTCGCGAGCTCCACGAGCGCCTCTTCCATATCAATGAGGCCATGGCAGTCGACGTCGAGCGCCTCGGCCGACGGAATCGCACACGTCAGAATCGACGCGAGCGTGTCGATCTCAAACGTCGCCTTGATGGCTTCCGGCGTCTCAAAGTCGATCGACCCGCTGCGCTCGCGGGGCACAAACGCTGGCTCTTGCTCGGCAATGCTGTGGTCGATCGAGTTGGACCGGAACGCGCGGCGGTGCTTGCCCTTGTCCATCGATGGCGTCGGCAGCGACGCGACCGAGATGCGCGCGTCCAAGTCGCCCGACCACGTGCGCTGCTTGTCGAACGCGTCGCCGCCGGAGAAGTCCATCGACTGCGACCGGAGCCGTAAGAAGGGCTGGTCGCCGCAGTAGAGCTTAAAGTACGAGAGGTGGAGGTTGGTCACCATCGCGAGGCTCTCGACCTTCTCCCTCGTCGAGCTCGGCTTGAACATGACGTGGTTCTCCTCGAGGAGCTCGGCGAGCACGGCCATGTCCTTGATCATGTCGACCTGCTTGGAGACCTCGGCGAGGTAGTCCTCGACAAAGTCCTGCGATAGCATCGACGACGGCGCGTGCAGTGTGAGCATCTCACGAAAGACGCGGTCAATGGTCGGGTCACTGCTCTGGAAGAGGTCCGAGGTCGGGATCTCGTGCTGCTGCCACTGGCTCAGCCGCGTGCGCCACTCGAGCAGCATGTGGTGCATGAAGAGCTTGGGCACCTTTGTGTAGAGGTCGACTTCAGCGACTTCTTCCGTCGCCATCATCGGCGTTGAGTACTCGCCGTTGTAGAACGCGTAGCTTCGCATCATCGTGTCTTGGGTTGTGAGGAGCGGGTGCGGCTGCCGCGCGACGCGGGCGAGCTTGAGTGTGAGGAACCCGCCGGGCTTGGCGCCTCGGGCCGACGTCGTCTGCGTCGGCGCCGTGTGGATGTGTGAGAGAACCTTGAGCTGCAAGTGCAGGTTTGACGCGTTGTGCAAGTACTTGCGCACAAGGTCCTTCATGGGCAGCTCGGCGTACGCCACGGTCTTGCCGCCGCCCTCTTCGGTCAAGACGATACTGAAGCAGAGAACCTGTGCCTTGATCTCCTGTGCAGTGATGGGCACAGAGATGCCGAGCGAGAAGTTGGGGTTCCGGCTGCGAATCTTCTCCGTCTGGAACGGAATCGTGTCGCGAAGGCGGCTCTGCAGGTCAATGTGGACCAAGGATTCGGGCACGACCGTCTTCGTCGGCGCCGACGCCTTGTGGAAGAAGCTCATGGCGCCGCGGAGAAGGCTGTCGGTGGCGCTCGCCGGCGCTTGGAGGTTCAGGTCGCTCACGGAGAGGAAGAACGTGATCGACTCAAAGTCGATCTTGGCCGGGCTCGGCGCCTGGTTCGAGTGCGGCTCGGCCGTCACCGCGTCGAGCGAGCGCATGTCCCGCGAGCGCTGGCGGCGGTTCACGGGCGGCTCCGACATGGACACGCTGCGCTTCGACAAGGACGACGACATATCTGCCCACCGCTTCTTTTCTAGCTCTGACGTCAAGAAGTAAAAAAAAGTCCCAGCTGCGTGGTTTTAGACAGAGGACCGCCGGCACTTGAAAATATTTTGAACCGCCCCAATTCAGCGACGCTTGTCATGCGCGCGATCCGACGCAGATGCCGACGCAATTCGCGTCGCTTCTATACAGATGGTCAGTGCCAACGGCGCAATTCCGCCGATTTGCGCCGCCAATGCGTCGGCAAATCTAGAACCCACAGCGTTTCCTGCCGTCGCAATTGCTGCTCTCTCAGTAGCATGGGCCATTGGATGGCCAGAGTGGGACCACCGACATGAATAATCCCACCTGGTCCTTCATGCGGCTGCCGATCTGCCCGACGCGTCCTGCATAGCAAGGTCCTTGATGGTCGGAACCCTTCGCGAGACGCGGAGAAGGTGGTTTCAAAGAACCATCTCGATGACGTGGCGCTGCACGCGGCGTGCTACCCCGCCGAAACGGCGCGCTCGGCTGACCATATAGTACTCGTTGCACGTGTACTACAGCCTATCGATGCAGCGAGCAGCAGCTCAACGTTGCGCCAAGCGTCTCCTCGAGCTTATATATCTTTGACACCATGACACGGGCGTACTAGCGACACGGGGTTCGAAGCCGCCTCGGCGGAAGAAGAGAGCTTGCATGAGAAGCTTGGGGTACGTCGCGTCAACCAAGTTCTGCATGCGACATCGAGTAGCAAGGGAATATTAGCTTAATATATAGTTAGAGACTAGTGGTGGTTGTTATAGTACTGACAAGGGAACAAGGAGGATGGCGGCGTCTTCGACCAAGTGCTATCGTATACGGACTGCCAGGCGACTAGGCGATGATGCCACAACACACGGAGATGTCATCCTTCTTCCCAAGCTTCTTGCCCGCAAACGTGAGCAGGTTCGACGCCGAGTAAAAGGCGAGGTTCTTGACGCGCTTTTCCTTCCCAAAGATCGGCCGGTCCGGGCCTGGGAGGCCCGCGCACTTCTTCTCGAACGCGTCGAAGTCCTCGGCCGAGATCGCATCGTTCGTCTTCATCTCCTCCATGGCCGTCGCGCAAAAGCCGGCGGCGGCGACAGCGAACGGGATAAAGTCGGTGCTCCCAACAAACGTATCCCGGCATGCTCGGACCGTCGCACGCGCCATGTCGGTGCCATGCGTCGGATGGGCGGCCACCGCGCGGAGCACTTGGTCAATGTACAAGTTGTCGTGGACGCCATCCGAGAAGACCATGCAAATGTCGCCTGGCATATAGGTCGCGACCTGCAGCTCGACCGACTCGCTCGGGTAATGGATGTCGTTGTGCGTCGAGACGACGGCCGGCACGTTGAAGTCGTAGATGATCGCGTCGCTCTCAAAGACGACGGCGCCGTTCCGGACGAGCACGCACTTGCAGTCGCCAATGTTGAAGACGAAGAGCTGGCTCGTGGACGCGTCGAGGTACACGGCCGTGAGCGCCGAGTCGAACCGACCTTTGCGCCGCGTCATGTGGCGAGCTTCCTGGATCGCAAGCGCCATTTGGTTGCGAAAGTCCGTCGTCTTGATGGGCTCCTCGAGCGCTCGCCGACGCAGCTTCTCAAGGCCATTCAGCGTCTCGGCGACAAGCAGGCGGGCGAGCACGCCGGAGGCCTTCTGCGTGCCCGAGACGCCGTCCGCGACCACCATGTAGTTGGGCCCGTAGCCGACGGCGTCGTCGCCGTGGAAGTCGTAGGACGCGCAGCCGACGGACGCGAAGCTGCCAAGCCGGCTCTGGTTGCCGCGGCTCGCCTTCATCTTGGCGAGGAGGTACTTGTAGCCGTCCATGCTTGCGCGCTACGGGCGAGATCGCGGAATCCCATGCTCGATCCAAGTTTCGGAATCGGCTTGGCTTGTGGCATTTTAATTTATTTGGCGGCTCCGAATACATTCTTTCGATGAACTGGCAATTTATTACACAGCACTTGGAACACACGCACTGTTGCTCACGCTTCGACTTGGTCTTTGTATACGACCGACCAGCACGCGCGTGGAAGCGCGCGCACTTCAAGTGCCATTTGCTCGTCAAGCCACGTGCTGGCTCGACGCAGCCTACGATTGGAGCACGCCATAGCGTCGGTAAAGGGCGGGCTGGCCTCCGCGGCAAGGTGACGGACGCACGCCACAACTATCCATCCCAACGATCCAAAACGATCCAAACTATCCATGGAGCCCCACTCTTGAATCAGCGTCGTCCGCTGAGCTGAGATGTTGCGCGGGGTTGCACTCAGAGAGAACGCGATCGCGGAAGCCAAGTAGCCAAAGCGTGGGACTTGCGGCGGCTGGAGGCCATACATTGTAGTCATGTCGCGCTCCTATTTAGACGACGAGCAGCTAAATGCGATGTCCATGGACGCCGCGGCCGACAGCTTCGCGACCAGAACGACAGATTGCAGCTCGCGCAACTGCGCTCCGTTGCCAGCAGCTTTGCCGGTCCAGCTGCACGCAATGCTGGACTTTCTTTCCGGATACGATCATCCGGACCGATCGTATCCGGAGGTGCTGGGGATTTTCACGCGAACGCCGGCAGCACGATGGAGTGGCATACGTGGCAGCTCGTGGACTCGCTGTACCCGACGGGCGGCTTCGCCCACTCGCTCGTAGGCACCTGAAGCAGCGAACGAATGATGCGATGGCGCGCGTAGGGCCTCGAGAGCGCGGTGCAGGAGAAGATCGTGACCAACACGACGAATTTGCGTCAGTTTGTGGTCTCGGCCCTGTACCAGACCGGGAACCTCCTGCTTCCGTTCCTCTGCGAGGCCCACGCGGATCCGTCCGTCGAGAACTTTGCGCGCCTCGATGCGCTCGTGCATGCCATGACGACCAACCACGTCGCTCGCCGAGCGTCCATCGCGCAGGGCACTGCGCTGCTGCGCGTGGCGACACAGACGTACTCGCACCTCCCTGTCCTTCGCGCGATCAAGCAGACGCGCCCTGTGGGCCACCACGTGGTCGTGCTCGGCACGCTCTGCGGTGCGCTCGGCCTCGACAGCCTCGCGAGCCAGCGACTTCTTCTCTTCTTCACGCTGCGAGACATTCTGAGTGCAGCGACGCGGCTGAACCTCGTGGGGCCCATCGAGAGCGCCAAGCTCCAGATGCAGCTCGCCGAGGTCGCCGAGACCGTGCTGCAGACGCGGAAGGACCGGCGTGTCGACGACGCGTACCAGTCGGCGCCGTACCTGGACCTGGTCCAAGGCCGCCACGATCAGCTCTACACGCGTATCTTCAACAGCTAGTAACTTGCTAATCATCGACTAATAACTACTGCTCCGAGCAACAGACGCTAGCGATCGCACGGCAGATGTGGCGCCAGAGCTGGAACTCTTCTGCGATCACGCGGAGGCGAAGGTCGTTGGGTGTCACGCAAGTGGCCACCGGACGGGCGCGCCGCCGACTGCGCGGGTTGGCCCACGTTGCAGTCGTACTCGCAGTTGTCGAGGATGGCTCGGCGGACTCGAGGTCGCGGGCAGTCGCCACGAGGCGCCGAAGCTGGGCATTGGCCTTTCCCACAAGTGCCCAGAAAGGCGACGTAAGCGCTTCGAATTGCTGTGCCTGGGATGGCTCGTAGCGCCGCATGTGGCTCAGCGCTGCTGCACCCAGCGACTTCTAGTACAGTGCGCTGTAGCCTTGCGTTTGAAAATGGAGCCCAACCTTGGCGACGAGCTGCGTCTCGAGCTCGAGCGCCTGCGTCGACGCATCTCGTAGCTGGATCAGTTGCGCACGTTGCTGGAAGAACGACTCGATGGTCGTTGCCATCCACTCTTGGTCCTCCTACGTACGACAAGCAGCGGATAAAGGAAAGCGAATATGATGCCAATGTCTACCAGTGTCGTCTCGGCCGTTGACGGCAAGAGCTTGAGCATCTACACACGTTGCGCTGCATTCAGCAAGAGAACACCTTCGACCGTCGTACCGTGAGGCTGCATGTGACAGAGTCTTTCAGTGCCTCTTCTTGCCCATGTAGAGAGGCGACCCACGACCCTCGGAGCGCCGATACCTTGGCGCGAAGCGTCGGCGCGGAGCTGATCTGGGACGCTACGTTCATCCATCGTGGTGCGTTGTCCAAGCATGATGACGTCGTACGAGTGTTGGCTGCGGCGAGCTGCTCCTGTACGGCTCGAATGTGCACGACTTCCTTGCGCAGTGCGTCCTACGCCGCCATTCCAGTGTTGTCGTTGCAGGTGTTGCAGTGTACCTCGACCGTCAACGGCGGCAGCTGAAGCGCCTTCCGCACGGACTCTTCGAGCACTTCCATGAAGCCGCAGTGCCAACACACGAGCAGGCCCGCACGGCCATGGTTGATCGGCGACAGCTTGTGGCAGACGTCGCATGGGTAGGCGAGGCCGAGGCAGCCGAGGCTAGCAAAGACATCACGCTGGCATCGGATATGCGGATCAGAAGAACTAACCACTGGACTGCGTACTCGAGGCCATGCATGCGCAGTTCTGCAGGAACCTCGGCGGCTGGAGGTACGCTCGTCGCGATCCCGCAGGCCGGATCCGGGCAGACAAAGGGCATGTTTGAAATTATTGCATCCAACCGAACGCGATCCAAACCGGTCGGCTAATCAGGAACGACTAGCCGTTAAGAAGATCCTGTTTAGGACAATGCCTTGAATCCATCAAGGCATTTGAATCTATCTATCTAGGAGTGAAGCGCGATAACAAGACTTGGTCCGGAAGCACTCGTAGGATAGCAAAGGCGCAAGCACCTCGCCTTTGCGCTTCTTCGCAGCTGGCTCCCTCGTAGACTGAGCAGTGTTCAGTCTGGAGTGGGCGGCTCGTCAAGGTGCGTGCAATTAGATTTCGGTCCTCGCAATATATTTCGGCAAAGTCCTTGTTTCATATTGCCACATTCTGGGACGAGCGGTTCCAGGACGCCAAGCGAGCTACCATGCGGGTCATGATCAAGGGGGGCGTGTGGAAGAACACCGAGGATGAGATCCTCAAGGCCGCGGTCATGAAGTACGGCAAGAACCAGTGGGCCCGCGTCGCGTCGCTCCTGGCGCGCAAGTCGGCCAAGCAGTGCAAGGCGCGCTGGTACGAATGGCTGGATCCGAGCATCAAGAAGACCGAGTGGAGCCGCGAGGAAGAGGAGAAGCTGCTGCACTTGGCCAAGCTCATGCCGTCGCAGTGGCGCACGATCGCTCCGATTGTTGGCCGGACGGCTGCCCAGTGCATGGAGCACTACGAGAAGCTCCTCGATGCGGCGCAGTCCAAGGACACGGAGAACGCGGACGACCCGCGCCGGCTGCGCCCTGGCGAGATCGACCCGAACCCAGAGAACAAACCCGCGCGCCCTGATCCGATCGATATGGATGAAGACGAGAAGGAGATGCTGTCGGAGGCGCGCGCACGTCTCGCCAACACGAAGGGCAAGAAGGCGAAGCGCAAGGCCCGCGAAAAGCAGCTGCAGGAAGCGAAGCGCCTCGCTTCGATGCAGAAGCGCCGCGAGCTGAAGGCTGCGGGGATCAACTTTGACCGGAGCCGCGAGACCGGCACGGTCTTCAAGGTCAAGCGGCGCAAGACGTACATGGACTACGTCAAGGAGATTCCGTTCGAGAAGAAAGCGCCCGTCGGCTTCTACGATGTGAGCACCGAGAAGGCCACGGCCGGCGGCGCGCTGGACCCGAAGGCGGCGGCGCTGTACCTCGATAAGCTCGAGGGCGTTCGTCGCGACGCGGAAGAGAAGAAGAACCGCCGCATGGATGCGCGCCGCCAGAAGAAGCTGCTCACGACGTCGCTGCCCCAACAGATCGCGGCCATGAATGCGCTCAACGACCCGAGCACGATGATCAAGCGCAAGCCGCTCGAGCTGCCGGCGCCAATGGTCTCGAACGACGAGCTCTCGGCGCTGGCCAAGCAAGGCGCGGAAGACATTGCCCACGCGCAAATGCTCGCGCTCGAACACGCGCAGTCGACACAGGCGCTCTTGACCAACTACGAGATGACGCCGCAGCAACATGCCACGCCGGCGCGTGCGACGGCTGCGAGCTCGTCCCGCGAGGCACTGCTCCAAGAAGCGGCGAACCAGGCGGCCTTGGCACGTGCGCAAACGCCGCTGATGGGCGGCGAGAACGTCGAGCTGCAGGCGGGCACAGGCTACGGTGGCATCACGCCCCGTAGCAACCTCATCAAGGCGACGCCGCTTGCATCGGGTCTCCGGACGCCGCAGTCGTCGCTTCGGACGCCGATGCGCGACCAGCTTGGCATCAACGCCGAGCCGCTCGTCGGCCTCGACGCGTCGCGCAAGGCGGAGAAGGCGCGCAGCCGCGGTCTCGCCCAGGAGCTCAAGATGGGCTTTGCCAAACTGCCGTCGGCCGAGAACGAGTACGAGCTCGCTATGCCCGACATCGTTGACGACAAGGAACACGCCGAGACCTTTACCGAGGATGCCAGCGAGCGCGAGGCCCGCTTGGCGGCGGCGGCGGCCAAGGAGGCTGAGAAGGCCGCGCTGCGTCGGTCCAGCGCGGTGCAGCGCAACCTGCCGCGCCCGCTGCACGCCGAGAGTACGACGCTGTCGGCCCTGGAGGGTCCCGCGGCCGACGAAATGCGAGCGCTTCTTGCGTTTGATATTGCGGACAAGAAGACCAAGGCGTCCAAGAAGAAGAAGCCGCTGCTGGCCGAGATTTCGGACGAGGCGCTCCACCACGCACGCAGCCAAGTCGCGCTCGAGGCCAAGCTGCATCCGGCCGATTCGGAGCTCGGCGCGGCAGCCTGGCATGCGCTGCACGACGCCTACGTGTGGGACCCGACCGAGCGCTCGGTGTTGGAGATGGCGACCTTGCCCCTCGACCACCAAGTGCGTCTGCTCACCACCGAGTTCAAGCGGCTGCACGAGATGGACGCCAAGCTCCAGAAGAAGGCGACGAAGCTCGAACAGAAGGCGCAGATCCTCCACGGCGGGTACGAAGCCAAGTGCGCGTCGCTCGGGGCGGCGCTCCAGACGACGCAAGCCGCGTGGCTCCAGTCGGAGCGGGATCGCCACTGCTTTGCCAACCTCGAGGCACTCGAAGCCAGCGCGCTGCCGCTGCGTCTCGTCAAGGTCGCGCGCGAAGTCGACGCGCTCCAGCTCAAGGAAGTCGAACTCCAAAGCAGTTTGCAGCGCTCGTGGAAGAAAAGGACGCGCTCCTGTCGGCGTAAGCAGATACTTTATATACACTCGATTCTCGGATTCTGCTACATGGTCGCACACGAGCAGCCCGGCACGGCGGACGACCCCGGCGGCTTTTCCCAGTCGGCGAGCGCCTTATTCGACGGCGCGACCGTGACGGTACCCCGGAGCGTCCCCGCGCCAACGCCGTTCTTGACCACTTGGCGCTCAAAGGCAACGCCGGCGTCTTGCGCGTAGAGGTCGGCAAGGCAGAGGACGACTTCGCCTAGTCGTCGCAGCCTCTCAGTCATGTTTTAGCGGGATCTTCTTACCCAGGGCGTCGTCCGTGGACGTGGCGTCGTAGTCCATGAGGACGAGCACGAGATGCACCTTCTCGAGCTCGTGGAGCCGCGCCTTGATCTTGAGCGTCGGCATGACGTCGTCGCTCCACCTACGTACGGTGCATGAGCACACCGGATAAGATCATAGTCTACGAAGGGTTGACGGTGGCCTTGACGATGCCGGACTGCGGATGGTGCTTCCCCGCCTCGTCATCGACGAGGAGGCCCGGGATCGTGCAGATGAATTTGATCTATTGCAACACGGTGCTGTGCATGTCCGACGCAGGGTGGCGTACGTAAGGGTCGCTCGTGCCCGTCAAGTCCATCGCGAGGAGGTTCTCGGCCGAGACGCCTGCAAAGGTCACCTCCAAACTCTAGCACGCCCTTTGCGTGACCGATCCTCGAGCACGGTATTCGACCAACCTGGTGCGGCCGCGGCAGTGGCCCTTGCGGACTGTAGCGCCCAACTTCGAACGCGCCAAAGACAGGCTTGTGGTCGCTACGCCAATAGCATTGAGTGCCGAGGACGACATGACGACGGCTTTGTACCTCGTCGTGATGGACTCGACGCAGTCGTACTGCGTGAGCGTCAGGTGCTTGGCGAACCCGGGCAGCGACGTCCACAGAATCCGATCGCAGTACGATGGGACGCGCTGGCGCTACGTCACATGGCGTCAGTTGGCGCACGCCACGTCGCGCGACGCACTGTAAACTCGTGCACTTGGCCGCGCACGCGCTTGAACGTGGGCGGGAAGAGACACGGCGCGGTGTGCCAGCCCACGAGCGCCTTTCCATCTGCGAGCTGGTGCGCGAGCTGGTCGTTCGCGTTGAGCTGCGCATAGTCCTACGCTACTACGTTCACACGACGAATTCTCGGGCATGCCACGGACCTTGGCGAGCACGAGCGCGTGGACGTCGTCCCAGTGCGTGTCTTTGGACGCTGGCGTTCCCGAGTACTCGAGGTTGATGCGGTAGTTCATGTCGCCAAACCAGAACGCATGGTCGAACTGGTGGTCCAAGCTCAGCGACTTGTGCCCGACGCGCGCGCCGTTGAGGATCTCGGTGCACTACCAACGGAGCCATGAGGCGCTGCCACGTCATCGAGGACGCACGTCGCTGTTGCGGCGGTCGAGGAACTTTTGCGCTTCGTGGGCGGCGAGGTGGCAGTTGACGAAGCAGAGCGAGACGCCGTCGACGACGAGCTTGACCACCGCGCCGCCCTAACCTTGGATTGTGGCGACGTCGAGATGTGTACTGTGTCGAGTACCTTGTTGCCGATGACGTTGCCGACGCCCGTCGCTTCGGTCGTCTTCTCGACGTCCGTGCACTGCAGTATGAGGTATGAGAGACGCGATGACGAAGAAGAGCGAACAACCTTGTTGCGCGTGTGGACAAACACGATGAGCCGAATTTCCATGAGCTCGATCGAGCCCGCGACGGTATACGAGGCGCCGACGTGGTCTTCAAGCTGCTGGAAGAACGCGTAGTGGGGCAAAAGGCTGCGCTTGGACGACGCCGACTTGACGAGCACCGGTGGTTCGGTTCGCTCGACCGGTACCTCTGCCTGCTCCGCCGGGGCGGCGTCGGCGGCGGCGGTGGCGTCGTCGTCGTCTTCGTCGTCGTCCTCGATGCTCTCGGTCTTCTCAAGCACCTCGTGGCTGCTCGCGTGCTTCTTGAACGAGCTCTCTTGGAGCCCGATCGCTATCACGTCAAAGTCGCCGCCATCTACATAGCGCATTCCCATATACGACCAACTCGAGACGATGTCCAAGCACATCCTACGCTGCGGAATCCACGCGTGGAGACCCTCGGGCGTCGACGGCGGCATCTTGTTGCCGACGTTCCACGTCCTACAACAGGCGCTTCAGCTTCTAGCATACGCCATCGCCATGGCCTACCCGACGAGCACCTTGAGCGGACGGGCCGGCGTCGCCAGCTCGACCTAGACATGACGTAATCACAATGACGTGGCGTCGCGACAGCGCGAGTTACGTGCACGTGGCCTGCATCCAAAGCGAGCTTCTCGAGAAAGGCGGCGTCCGGCGCCTTGGCCTTGGCCTTGGGCGGCGACGCCATCGTGCTCTGCATTGCGTGTCGTTTCGGGGGTTGAAACCGGAATACTTAGGATCCAGAGTTTTGCGATTAATTTTAGAGCAGGGGCGCCATTGCTTGGATGATGCACCGCGGGCAGAGGAGGACGTCGTTGAGCCGCTGCGTGTGGCGTCCGTCGAGGCACTTGGAGCAGCTGCTGCCAGCGTCGAGGGCCGCGCCAGGCAAGACGCGCCGCCACGCATCGATGGTCGCACTGTTGCCGGCGACGCGGAGCTGGCGCAGCTGCTGGAGGCTGCGCAGTGTCGCCGGCACCGTCGAGAGGAGGTTGTACGAGACATCGAGCGTCGTGAGCTTCGTGAGATGGCTCAGCAGCAGCGGTAGCTCGGTCAAGTGGTTGTGGCCAACGTCGAGGACCTCGAGCGACTTGAGGTGGCCGATCGCATCCGGGAGGCGGCGCAGTGCATTGCAGCTCACGTCGAGTCGTCGCAGCTGCGGGAACGACCGGCCGAGCGCGTCCGGGAGCTCCAAGAGGCAGTTTCTCGACAGATCCAGCTCCGAGATGTGCGCCAGCATCAAGAGCGAGGGCGGCAGTAGCACGAGGCGCTGGCTCGAGACGTCAATGAGCGAGGCGGTGGTCCACTCGGCGTTGCTGCGATGCTGCGAGCGCACGACGACGCCGCGCTCGGCCCACGCTGGCGCCAGAAAGGCCGCAGCGTCCGCGTACGCCTTGTGCTTGCCGAGCGCGATTTCCAGCGACAAGGCGAGTTGCCACGGCGCCGCCGCGACCGGGTTGCGCTGCAGAGACGCCCGCAGGAGCGACTGCACGCGAAGCATCGACGCGCGCGTCGGCGCAACCAGCAGCTCGAGGCGCACTGCGAGGCCGACGAGGTCGGCGTGGCCCGGGTGCGTCGTCTCGAGGCACGCACGAATGGCGTGCTTGAGACTGCTTCGGTGGCGGTCCGTCAGCGACGTGCCTACACACCATGAATGAGCTCATGCGACGATAGATGGATTCGATCTGGTTTGTACGCGCAAAGGCCAGGAGGTACGGCGGGTGGCCGCCGAGGACGTAGAGATACCGCGCAAAGAGCGGTGCATGCAGCGAATGCGGCAGCGCGCGGAGGAGCACTTGGAAGACGCTAAACTTGAGCGCGGCCGAGTGTGTCGGCGGCGAGAGACACCAGTCGACCGCCGCGCGCACGCTCGCGACCGGCATGTCGTCGTCCGCGGCGAACGCCAAGTAGCGCTTCCAGACGCCCTCGCACGCGTCCATCGCGTCTTCTACGTGCAGACGATAGCACCACAGCGTCTGCTGCGCGCGCACGGGCATATCCGACTTGAACCGCGGCGCTGCAGGAGCCAGTCCAGCTGCCGCGACGCGACGGGCGCGCCGGCGATCGCCGCCACAAACTCGAGCAGCGCCAGGCCCGTAAACACGCTAGCATGTCCACTGATGAAGGCGTCGGCCCACGAGAGCAGCTGCTTGTCGGCCCACACTTCGGGCGCGTCGGCGGCCCCGCGCGGGTACACGCTGGACGCGTTCTTGCTGAAAACCATGTGCGCTGGTGATGTTGGCGCCGGTGTCGGCAACGTCGCGTCGTCGCCAACGATCGTCTTGGCGTGATGCAGGAGCGTCACGGCGTCGTCGTCGTCGAGCGGCGCGGCAGAAAGCGCCTGAAGGAGCGCTGGGAGTAGGTCGGCGCGCGCCGTTGGCCACAGCACCATGTAGTTGAGGAGGAGCACCGCGTTAAAGAGCGAGGCACCTTGGGGCAAGTTGGCCGCCGCCAGCGCCAGCATCGCGTCCGACGCCAGGCGCTCGTCGCAGCGCACGACGACCCAGTCGAGCGCCGTCGCCTTCTCCAAGACGTTCTCGGGCATGCGTTTAAACGCATCGAGATGCACGAGCAGCAGCCAGAGCTGGCAGTACTCGGACACGTTAAACTCAAACGACGCAAAGCAGAGCGGCTTGGCGTCGGCCTTTTCCGGGACGAGGAGCGACAGCAGCAGCGCGAAGGCCGCCTCGGTCTGGCCCGCGCCGAGGTAGAGGGCGACGAGCCGCAGCACGAGTGTATACACGATCGCGCTGCTCGTGTGCGGATCGCCGTGCCGAAGCAGCTTCTCGATCGACCGGTGGTAGAACACTTGGGCAACGCCGACCGACTCGAAGCGCGCGCGCTCCAAGAAGGCGAGCCAGAGCGCGCGGGACGCAGGAAGGAATCGAAGGGCTTCCTGCGCGAGCTCTTGGCGCGTCGCGTCGTCCGGGTACAAGGCGAGGTAGAGACGCCAGAGCGTCTCGTTGTACACGTTGGCTTCGACCTCGAGCGCGCGGCTGAGCACGTGAAGCGTCTTGTCGAGCGCCACGTCGTCTTTACACGTCAACTGGAATCGGCTCCGCAGGGCCTACGCGCCATTGAGCATCTTTTTCAAAGCAGGTGGCCATCGACCTGGAGAACGTGGCGGAGGTGCGCGTCGCTCGAAACTGCACCGACGTCGTCCCTACGAAACGATGCGCTGAGCGGACGATCGGCCGCCTCCGGTCGACATACAAGTGCGGCGGTAGCTCCAAATCGAGGTGCATGAGCGACAGCGACACCCACGCGTCGGCATCCTCGGGGTTGAGCGCCACCTGTCGCTCCAAGTCCTAATGCGATCCTCCGATAAGCCAAGAAATCCCGCATGCGCCTACGTGAATCGCGTGCTGGAGGTATTCTTTGGCGTGGTACCGCTGGCCTGACATGCTTGCCACCGGCTCGGCCGGCGGCAGCGCGAGAAAGTCCTCGTCCTCGTCCATCGCGTCGCCATCGTCCTCGCGAAGACTCTGTTGGAGCATGCGCGGCGTCCCTGGACTCGGACTCGGCGCCGGCGGTTCGTCCTACGTGTGCGTCGCGATGGGTTCGAGGCGGCGAATGCACCGTACCTCGTCCAAGTACCCAAGTCCCATCTCGTACTCCATCTTGCGCAGCGAGAGGAGGCTCTGTGTAAAGCCCATCCACGCTTGATTGGCCTGCGTCTCTTTGAGTTGCAACTTGGGCCCGCGGAGAAAAAGCACGTCTGAAGCGGTTGCCGATGCGGCTTGCACGGTCTCGACCCACGTTGCCGCAATGGACTCGGCGGTGGCACCGGCGTCCGTCTCGGGCAGCGGGTGCAGGCGGCCCAAGTCGTGCAGAGCCGTCGTCGCCGACACGGCGTACTCGCGCTCGTGTTGGTAGTTGCACTGGTCGTCGTTGCACACGCCGTGCAGCTCAAAGGGACAGAGCACCCTAGAAACAACGACGACGCGTCAGTGTCGACGTCGCATGCGTCAGCTGTACTTGGTGGGGTCGATGCGGTGCGCAAACGTATTGCTCAAGACCGACGTCGTCGGGTACAGCTGCGCAAACGCCGGCGTAAACCGAAACGACCGCAGCGACCGCAGCGGCGACGCTTCTATCAGCGAAAACGGCGTCGACACGTGCGCGTCATCATTCCTGGTGGCCGTCATCGCGCTGCCGCTGCGCGCCGCCTCGGGACGGTCGAGCAAATGCAGAAAGACCAGCGAATTCGAGAGAGCTGGCATCGTCACGTCAACGCGCGTGGCCAGCAGAGCTCGAGAAAGGTTTGCCGTGGCGCCGCTGCATGTAGCATCGCATGGGCCTTGACGACGTCGAGGAGCGCGGTCTCCTTCGACGACGCCAGCGACGATGTGAGCTGGAGGACGCTCTGAACTCGTTCGCGCGACGCGTGGAGGAACGCTGCGACGCCATCTACTCGATGCGATGGGTCGCTTGCAATCAACATGAGGATGCGGTACCGGCCGAGTCGCATCGGACGGACGGGATGAGCCCGTCGTCGATCGGCGACGCGTCGACGGCGGAGGACGGCGCCGAGAGACCATGGACAGCGACACGGAGGAAGGCGTAGGGCGATAGGAGCTGGCCGAGGTCGGCCGACGCCAAGCCGCAGGCCTGGGCGACGAGACCGAACTCCTTCCCAAAGTAGTCTTGGCACAGCACTTGCAGCTGCGGCACCGAGAGCGGCTGCAAAGCCTCGGGTGTGAGTCGCATGGCGAGACACGGCAGGGGCGTACCTTGTTGGATTGCAGGAGCGACCGCGTGCAGACGCGGAAGACATGCGAGAGAAGGTCATTAGGCGACGACAGCGGCAGCGCCACCGCCTTGGGCACTAGACACCGTGAAGGTGGAGGAGACGAGAGAGATGACGTACGGGCCATGGCCTCCGGGTCCAGCGGCTTGTCGACGATCGTACTGTGCGTGAAGTGACGCTTGGCGTGCCGAGGTGGCGCCGCGGAGACGGGTAGCGGCCGCTTGTTTTGTGTCGTGCGGATCGGTGGCGGCGGTGCGGCCCGCTGCTGGTTGACGCGCTCGAGCTTTTCCCGCGCAATGCGCTGCTTCTACGAGGCAAGGATGCGATGCATGGAAGAAGACGATGGACCAGGTACCTTGAGCGCTTCGGCCGCAGCCTTCTCGAGCTCGGCGATCTTTTCCCGACGGGCGACCTTGGCTTTTTCTTCGCGGAGTTTCTGGATCAGCAGCCGCCGATCTTCTTGGTTACTCTCGTCGACGCCAGCGCCCAACGGCGACGAGAGGCGCTGCGGCGTTGCGCTCGCCGACGTTGTCGTGGAGATGGTCAGATTGGCCGCCAAGATCGGACTCGAGCTGGGTACTGGGCTAGCGACGGGCGCAGACATTTCGCTTCGAGCCACCGCTGACGTCTGAACCGCTGGCAATGCGGTGGGACTCGCAATGGGAGCAAGCAATGATGGGCTCTGCACTGCGACCGAAGGTGCAGATTGGCTCGCCAATTGCGGACTTGGGCTACGCACTGGTGAGCTCGCAATTGCTTGCAGCGACGTCTCGGTTGACAGCGCCGCTTGCTCGATGGGCTGCTCTGCGACGGGCGATGCGTCGGGGCTCGGGCATGGCGGCGCTGCAGCCTCGAGCGCCCGCTTCTTCAACGCGCGGGAGTGCCGGACCTTCCACAGTACGAGCTCTTGCTCGCACTCGGCGAGTTCTCGCTCAAGGTCCTCGAGGCTCGCGTCGTCGTCGGCGTCGATCCCGTGGAACATCGTCGTCCAAGAATCGCCGGATGCGCCGCGAGACCCTCTCGTATTTAATATCAATCGTATGCGTTTTGCAGAGGTACAGGGTAAACGCGTTAAATTGCCATTAGTGGGTAAACTGATCGACGTACGCCGCGAGCGCCTTCTCTTCGGCCGACTCGCCGAGCGCGGGGCCGTCGCCGCCATAGTCTACACGCAGCATACAGCGTTGTTTCCAGTGGAACAAAAATACACTGCATACCGGATGGCAGCTCGGCCACGTCGATCGACTTGAGCAGCTCTTCCTTGACCATTTTGCCCTTGCAGATGCGAATCTAATGCAGACGATCGCCATCCATCCAGTATTGTTGTGCATGGCAACCTTCTCCTTCGTAACAGGGTCGACGAGCGGGCTAATGCCCTTCCAGATGACGTTGAACCAGGTCGGGACGTTGACGATGAAGATCTGCGCGCTGCGCTCGGGGTAGTGCGCCGACACGAAGGCCATCGCCCGGCGCACAAACTCCATGACCTCGCCCGTGAGGTCGTAGAACCCAACGCCTTCGGCGTCGAGCACCGAGATGGTCCGGCCCGTGTCGGACGGCTCGAGAACGAGCCAGAGGTACTCGGTGATGTACATGTAGTGGCGGAGGAGCTGGTCCAAGCTCAAGCCGGCGCTCTTGAGGCGCTTGAGATCAATCTTGCCGAGCTTTTCATAGTAGACGCAGTTGCCCTACGCATGTCTAAGTATCAAGTTGATACAAAGGCGCCGTACGTTTTTGGAGCGGCCGTGAAAGTACTGCGGGTAGCACTGCTTGATCAAGTGAAAGTGCGGCTGCACCTCGTAGAGGATGCCGTCGACGTGGTTCTCGCGACGCCACTGCAGCGTCGCCTCGTAGCGCGCGCGGCCTTTGACTTCGTCGCCCTTCTCGGCCGCCACGAAGCGGGGCGAGAACGCCAGCTCTGGAATCACGTCCGGCCGCACGGGCGCCGACACGACGACCTCGTCTGCCTCGTCCTCGGCTTCGGGGCGCTCGTCCTCGACCTCGGGGCGCTCTTCGTCCGGCGACAAGAGGTCCACCGACGCGACGCGGAGGACGACGTTGTAGAGACTCGCGGTGGGGGATGGCGGCGATTCGCGGGCCGCCGAGGCTTGGAGCACCGACGACAGCTGCGCGTAATCGAGGTACGCGACGCCGAGGACCGAGAGGGCGAGGAGCACCCCGAGGGTCGCCGTGACCTTCATGACGCCCTGGAATGGCGGCGAAAAGGCCAGCGCAATGCCGCAGCTCACGAGGTAGAGCGCGCCAAACGTGGTCGACGTCGTCAAGAGACTCGGCACCGGCGGCCGCTCGGGCGCGAGGGTCGCCGACGGCACGCGTGACACGACGCGCGTCACGTGCGCAGCCACTACGCACACGACGTGGAGCCAAACAGCGAGACGAACGACATACCGGCGATGGACGTGCGGGCACCCTTGAGGACGCACTCGAGGCTGCCGCGGCCCGACGCGTCGACGGCCGCGATGATCGGCGCCAGCTGCGCGTGCGGCAAGACGACGACGTCTTGGTTGTTCATGATAAAGTAGCACGCTTCCTTGACCTTGAGGCCGAGCGGAATCGGCCCGAGGAGGATGTCCTTCTCGAGCTCGAGCTTGCGCGTGATGAGGCGCTCGCGCCCCGCCGCCGTCGACATGGAGAGTCCAAGTACGATTGGCTGCATGTCCTAGTGGAGCATCAGGAGATGATGCATCGAAATGCAGTGGAACGTACCCGGGATGGGGACGGTGGGAGGCTGCCGCTGGGGGCGGCCACCGCGGCCGGCGTCGGCTGGCGACCATCGGGAAGCTCCGGGGATGTGGGCACGCCGACTGCGATCTTGGTGTACATGTCGAGCATCTCGGCAGTCCATTCCGTCGGGAACGCTTTCTTCTTGCCAATCTCGAGCGCTGCGTTCACGGACGTGGCCCAGTACTTGGCCGAGTCGGCCGACTCGACGCGCAGGAACCACGTGAGCGTGTGTTGCTTGGAGAAGATGCCCACAAAGTGCGAGTCGACGCCGGCCTCGATGGTTCCGTACGGCGCCTCTTCCTCCGGCACGACCTTGGCGTACCCGACGTCCTTGAGCGGCAGCTGGCCGCGCTCCGTGCCAAACACCTCTTGTTCGTCGCCCTTGCGGTAGTAGTGGAGCCCACGTACACTCAAAATGAAGAGGCGGCGCGCAAACCCGGCGCGAACTGCGCCTTCGCGCCGCTTGTCGACGAGGCCGGACGCGAGGATGCCGAGGAAGCGGCCCTCGAGCATGCCTGGCAGCGCGCCCCGGAAGCTCGAGTTGCTCCGGAGGACCGAGGACGACGCCACGGACGAAGACGACGAGTTCTGGCGCTGGAGGCGCGGGCTGCCGCTGGGCTCGCTCGCAGTTCGGCGCATGCTCTCGCTCATGGCACGTTGCAAACTGGATGACGGAGACAAAAAACGCACCATGATCGCATTTAACGCGTTATTCGACGGCGTGCGGCCTCTACCAGCAGGCCGCGGCCGCGCACACCAGGCGACCGTCCATCAAAGGCAGCACCTCCACAGTCTGTGCGTTGCTTTGGCAGCGACTCGGTTCCTTCCCATGCTTTCGCTCGCTTCTCACGACGCCGATCAAAGGCGGTCGCGTGAGTAAAACCTGTTTGACCGCATTTTGCGTTCTATTTCAGGTGCTCTTGCGTTTTGTATGGAGAGAGCGACGACGAGAAAAGACGTAGGTAGCATTGCGCGCTTCGACGATGGTGACCGACGGCTTCGAGACGGAGCTTGACGCTGCGGCCAACCGCCGGTACAGCCGCCAGCTGCTCGTGTCGGACTTCGGCGTCCAGCGGCAGAAGACACTCCTCGAGGCCCGCGTTCTAGGTAGACGCGGCGATGCATGGGCGAAGGATGATGTCATGTGGCTCTAGTTGTTGGCGCCGGCGGGCTCGGGTGCCCCGTACTGCTCTACCTTGGTGGCATGGGCGTCGGTCATATTGGCGTCGTCGATGGCGACGTTGTCGACGAGACCAATTTGCATCGGCAGGTGCTCCACACGCAGGCAGCTGTCGGGCGGCTGAAGGTCGAGAGCGCGCGCGACGAGCTACAACGCCGCCACCCGCACCTCTCGCTGGCCATCCACCCCTTCTTCCTCACTCCTGCCAATGCTGCCGAGCTTGTGCGCGCCTACGACGTCGTCGTCGACGCCTCGGACAACGTCGCGACGCGGTACCTCGTCAGCGACGTCTGTGTCCTCGAAGGCAAGCCGCTCGTGAGCGGGAGCGCGTTGGGCTTGGAAGGGCAGGTGGCTGTATACCACTACAAGGACGGTCCGTGCTACCGGTGCTGCTACCCCAACGCCATGCCCATGGGCCTCGTACGCGCGACCGTCAATGTCGCGACTGATAGCAGACACGTAGACAGGCAACTGCTCGGACAATGGTGTACTCGGTGTCGTGCCTGGCATCATCGGCTCCATGCAGGCGATGGAGGTGGCGACGCTCTGCTACCTGCGCTCACTTGCCAGCAATTGCGTAGGTGGTCAAGGTCCTCACTGGGATGGGCACACCGCTAAGCCGCTCGCAGGCTTTCTATGACGCCTACGACGGCAGCGTCCGCCACTTCAAGGTACTCGGTGGCATTACCGCCTCGGCAAATGCAATAGAGTTTGGTGTAGCTGTCGCCAAGGCGCAAGGACTGCGCTGTGTGTGGCGAGGCCCCAACGATCTTGTCTGCACTCGACTCGGCGGCCACGAGTAGCGCTGGCCACTGCACGCTGACGTCGTCGCTGTCGCCCGACCACGTCATGAGCGTCGAGGTTCGAAGCGTGGGCCGTTGGTGGAGCTATGCCATGAACCGTTGTAGGACTTGGCCGTGGCCCTTCGCCGTGCATCGTCGCCGGATGACTACTGCCTTCTCGACGTGCGCGAGCCCGTCCAATTCGCCATTTGCCACTTGCGTCACGCGGTCAACATCCCGCTGAAAGCGCTTCCCGCCCAGCTCAAGCGCGTTCCTGCGTCCAAGCCAGGTACGACGTCGCGCCTCCGACGCTTCTTCATGCGATCATAGTATACGTGATTTGCCGCCGGGGTGTCGATTCCGTCGACGCCGCGCTCTTGCTACTGCAGTCGACGACGCGCGTGTGGCACATTGAAGGCGGCCTCGACGCATGGGCAGCACGCGTCGACCCTGCTTTCCCCATGTACTAGATGAAAAAACAAAGCATAAATTGACTCGGCTACCAAGGCCTTGCAACTACGCGCCGTTCAGAGCGACATAGTCCACGGGCGTCCGTTGTCGCTTCCCTAGTGCCACGGGCTCCGTTGACGGCACCAGTGAGATCGGTAACGACGTCGAAGAGATGCCAGGCGCCCTTTCATCATCGGGCGATGAGCTGCGTTTCAAAGCCGGGCCTTGTTCAGCCTCGCCCATCGAAAGCTTCCGCTTGAGAGAAGTTGCTGTCGCCTCGTTCGAGGTCGATGCGGACGACGAAGTGGCTGCCGCCAGCTTGAGGTGCTTGGTCGGTGGACGGCCACGCTTGCGCAGCGGTGCGTTGGGATCCACGGGCTTTCGCGGCCGCCCAGGCTTTCGTTTCTCCCTCACAGGAAGAGAGGGCTCGTCGTCATTGCCAGCAGCCATGTCTTCTTCGTCTGACGACTCGGCAATCGTTTCGAGCTTACTCGGAGCATACTCTGCGTCGCCTTCTTCGTCGCCCGCCGCGTCGTTGGGAAAGAGCTGGCCATTAAGAGCAAGGTAGTCGACATGTGTTCGCTTCCGCTTGCCTGCAACGATAAGGGTTGCCGGGTCTTCTTCTTCTTCGTTGTCCGACGAACTTGCATTGCTGTGGTCCGATGGACTCTCGTCCGGTGGCGCATACTCGTTCTCGTCATTGTCCTCATCGTCGTCTTCGTCAGCGGGCAGCTGCGCCAGCAACGCGCGATAGTCGACGACCGATCGCTTTCGCTTTCCAGCGACCACGACTGCGTCATCCCCACTGGTCGGCTTTGGTTGCGGTTCCACCGTGGCGAGTGCTTGTTTGTGGAACGCGATTTCACTGTCGCTCATTGCATCCTCCGAGCCGCCGTCTTCAGACTAGTGCCGGGTCACTAGGCGTCATTTACGAGCAGCGACTTACCTCGCCATCACCACTCGCGTCGTCCTTGGAATCGACGCCTGTAAAGTCGTCGTCGTCCGAGTCGGACGGAATGAGGTCGCTCTCGGCGGCTGCGGTCTCTGCCTCAAGGTCGGGAAACACCTATAAGCAATCGCTTCGTCGAGCGACGATTACAGCAGGAATACATACTTCATCGACGGCCATCCACGCCGTGCCAAAGGACAAGTTGGTCAACCGGAGGGCTTCGAAGATACCACGGCACAGGTGGCAGTACCAGTCGACGTCTTCGGCCGGAAGGTCTTTTGTGAGCAAGACCGGTTCAAGGCACTGCTGGTGGTACACGCTACGAACTCGTTGTGAGGCCACGCACGCATGGAGCTGCGAGTACACACCGGTTGCAGCCAGGCGACTCGCAGATCAGAATGTCGTTGTCAGGCGCCGTCGTCGAGAGGAGGCACTTGGCACACAAAATGTCTTCTTCGTTCATCTCGCCGGCGTCGCGCGGCAGCGGCCGATGCGCTGCGTAGTGCTCTTGGAAACTGCGGATGTCGGCCAAGAGCATCTGCTTGCCGTAGCGCAGCTTGCGTCGGGCCTTCTCCAGTTCGCCGCTCGGCTTGAGCTTCTCGGTGCTTCGCTTGCGCCACCCATCCGCTTCGTACGTCTCAATGTACGTCGTTTGGTATCGAAGTTGGGACAGCTACCACCAACGCCAGTTCCATGAGCTCAGGACGTCAGTATATGCTGGTCTCTCGTACGCGGGCACGGACGCGGTTCAAGAGTCGCTTGACCGGATCCTTGGCGGTCGCGGCCCCGGCCTTGGACCCAGGCGGCCGGCCACGACCGACCTTCTTGGCTTCAATAACGGGGGTGTACGTGGTGGTGGGCTTCCGCACGCGCGCGCTGCGGCCGCCGCTGGACTCCTTGGGGGGTCTGCAGCATAAATGGTGTCGTTAGAAAGCCAGGGTTGGGGGTGTCATTGCGTACAGCGTGGCAAGACCCCGCGACCGCTTCGGTCCTCGAGCGACGACGAGGCGCATCTCGGTCGACTCACTCGAAGGAGTCTCGTCGCCCTGCACCGGCGTCTGCGTCGCCTTGGTCGCCATGCGCTCGACTCTCCTGCTTGCTGCGATCGCAAATTCCAAATGAGCGCTCTCGTGGATTATCCGGATAATTAACCGGTGGAGCATACCCGTACCTGAGAGCCTAGGCTTTCGGCAACGTTAGCCTAGCTCCAGTCGGGGCGCATGCTGGTCATGGCTCAAGCACTTGGCCATTTTGGCGCCTGTCCTCCCTCTTGCTGCATGCAGCTGCGGGATCAATGGCCGTGGTACATGGCGAGACGAGACAAGCGCAAGCAGCGACCAAATGCCAGGCTGGGCGAGACTCTGCAAAGCCTACATGTTCCATGCAAACAATCTTCAGTGCGTTGACACCGGGTGTCCAAGTCTTGACGAGCTTTCTGCCATTCCTTTAAACATTTATGCTGGCATCTCGTGTTGCTTGCAGATAGAAATATTATAGGTAGACATGATTTAGATTGACGAAAATCTGCATGCCACCGCGCAGGCGGAGGACGAGGTGGAGCGTCGACTCCTTCTGGATGTTATAGTCGCTGAGCGTGCGGCCGTCTTCGAGTTGCTTGCCGGCGAAGATGAGGCGCTGCTGGTCCGGCGGGATGCCCTCCTTGTCCTGGATCTTCTGCTTGACGTTGTCGATCGAGTCGGAAGGCTCGACGTCGAGCGTGATGGTCTTGCCTGTGAGCGTCTTGACAAAGATTTGCATGGTGCGGAGTTGCTTGCGCTGGAGCTGGCAAATGCAAAAATGAATTTAGAACACTGGGACTTGGCTCGGCTTGTTCTCTGCGTGCTGATTGGCTTGAAATATGGAAGGACCTTCACTCGAAATAGCTTCTGCCCGGTCCCAACGGCCCGAGAACATGCCGGATGCAGCGTATCCGGATGATGCTTGCACACAGCGAAGAACGTTCGGCGCCCTCTCTCGCAACCGCCCAAGCCGCTGCCACGTCACGGCAACGATCGGCAACTCGGCAGACCACCGTAGTCGACTGGATCCATTGATGACTGCGGTCTGGATGCATTAGCGCGGATCTGCTTGTAGCATGGGCGCGTCAGTAACAGGCCGACCGAGGTGCACTGAACTTGTACCTCCGCCGCAGCGCACGCACTGTTTGGTGGCTACTTGCAGACCGGTCGAGTGAGTTCTTAGTAGTTCTTAGTAGCTTCGCACTCAGAGGTTCGCCTTCGGTGTCGACGACAAGGCGGCAAAGACAGACGAGCTGTCGTGGCCTCTGCGAAAAGGCCACGTCCGCCATCGTCTCGCAGTTTGTATCCGCTGCAACGCGTGGTGTAGCTTCGAACTTCGAGTTCGAACGCACACTTGGCGATAACACTTGCATTCGCTGCCTCTGCCGCGAGCATGATGATGGAGCAGGCGGCCGCGTGGCCGGCAGACATTGACCTGGAGCACATGTACCTCGATGGCCGCAAGAAGCTCGAGCGCGTCGTGACTAGCTCCATGAACCTCGAGCACTGGACGATGATGCACAGGAAGCACGACACGCGCGTGTACAAGCACAGCAGCAACAGCAGCAACAAGCAAGTGGCCTTGCGCCTCGAGACCACCGTCAACATGCCCATCGAGTACACGCTCGAGCTGCTCCGGCTTCTCGACTCGAACGGCTTTCGCAGCACGATGAAGGACCTCCACGGGAAGGCCTTCCTCGACGGCGAGGTCTTGCATGCGCACACACGCCACAACGACGCGGCCGAGTCGCTTGCACTCAAGTGGTGCGCGATGAGTACCGGCAAAGCCTTCACGAAGCCGAAAGAGCTCCTCTACTACGAATACTGCGGCATGCACCACTCGGAGATGTACGGCCCGTCGGCCATCGTCATGTTCGAGTCGTACGACGGCGTCGGTGCGCAGTACGGTCTGCGCGCCAAGCCCGACACGTACAAGCTTGCATGGTTTGAGCCGAGCGCGTTTATCATTACGCCGTCGCCCGACGGCCACAAGTCGATCGTGACGCTCACGTTGGCGTGCCGAAAAGCCGGTGGCAGCAACCTCGTGAGCGCAGCGCTGACCAAGCTCGCGACGCGGTTCGCGCAGGCCTACGCGCACCTCGGCGACTGCGGCTCGACGCAGTCGCTTGTCGAGCGCTCCAACTATATGCAATCCTTCCACCGTACACCGTCCTCGGCGTCCACGACCCGCAGCTTTGTTGAACAACCCGACCGCCGACAAAGCGCCGACCGCCAACAAAGCGCCGACCGCCACAGCCCCGACCGCCGGCCGAGTGCAGACCGCCACAGCCCCGACCGCCCGGCCCACCGGTCCAGCGGTGGCAGCCACCACAGCCACGAGACCGCGCGCGGGTCAGGTCGGTCGGACAGCTCGGCGGACGACGTGCCGCGACCCCACAAGAAGGCGTCGAAGCGTCAGACGTTTGTCAACGAAGACTTTGCCGAGATTTGCCGGACTGCGATGCAGAGCCTCGACTGTCCGATGGCCGGCATCCGCACGACGCTCTTCGAGATCGTCCAGTATGCGCCGACGGCCGACATGAGTCGCATGCCCAAGTCGCTCCCGACCTTTCGGCGCATGGCGCAAACGGGCAAGCCCTGCGTCGTCCTCGACGTGCTCTCGGACAAGCGCATCAGCGACGAGAAGCGGTCCATCTCGCGCGTCCAGTTCTTTGTCGGCGTGCCCATGGTGCTCGAGAGCGGCGAGTGCATTGGCGACGTGTGCGTCGCCGACGTCAAGCCGCGCAAGGTCATCGATTACACGCAGCTCGAGATTCTCAAAGTCCTCGCGCAGTCGGCGACTGCGTACATGACGAGCGCCGAGTACCTCGCCGAGACCACCGACCTGCCGCGCGACGAAGATGTCGGAGACCGCCAACCGTATACAAACACCACGATGACGTCGTCGTCGTCATCGACGTCGTTCCACCACCGAGCGTACGAGCACCCGGCCGAGGACATTGCGATCGAGAGCTTGGGCATCAAGGAAGTCGCCTTTTAATACTATTGATTAATGTGGTGCGCGCTCGCTCGTGAGGAGGATGGACGGGAACGGCTGGTAGGGCCACGAGGCGCGGACCGCCGCAATCATCTCGGGCGCCGGCGTGCGCTGGCTGGGCACCTGAGGCATCTATCGACGAATAAGAATATGCCTTGGTGACAATGAGATCTATGTGCGGTACGCTGTGGGTGGAGGGGCGCCGCGGCGTGAGCCCGTGCTTGGCGGCGTCCTTCCAGCATCGCTTTAGGACCGCGTGCCGTTCGAGGCTCCGTGCTTCGCGCCGGGCCGCGTCGCCCTCGTCGCTCGAGCTGTCGACCTCGTCGTCGCCGCCACCGAGCGCCTCGATGCGGTTGCCAATGTGGGCCTTGTCGCCCACGTGGTCGACTGCCGGGTGGTGGCGCGGTGCCGTCTCGACGAGGCAGAGCACGTCGCCGGCCACGTGCGTGCGCCGACCGCACTGCATGCAGATGTTGCCGCTCAAACGCATCATCTTGGACGTTCTAGCATGAGCGTGTGAGACGCATGATGCATTGTAGGTCGGAAGCAGACATTTGGACCATGTACTCAGGGTACGTGAGCGCCTGCTGGATGCGGGCTTCGCGCCAGTGCTGGCGCGCGTCGAAGAGCTGCCGCAGGATCTTGGTCGAGTGCTGCACGTGCCGATGCGACGCGTTCCCGCCGAAAAAGTACATGGCAAGAGCTTCTTCTACGGCCCACGATGGATAAGGATGGAAGCGACCGTATCCAGTACACTGAGTCCAAGCGCGACGACGGTGCTTTCTGCGTCGCCTTTATGTATCAAGAATGTATCAATCGCTCATGGCCTACCGGCTTTGACGTCGACGGGGCACAAGTGCATTTTTTTGCCCAAAACGAGTCCTTCGCCTGGCGCATACCATCACCACGGCGTCCATGCGTACTTGCCGTACCCGCCACGTCAAACTTGCTCAGGTGTGTGAGCTCGGTCGTCACCCTTGTGTTCGGCCGTCTTGACGGCAACGCTATAGGGATCGTCGTGAAGAAGAAGCAGCAGCGGCCGTACCCGGTCAAAACGTCTTCGTGAAAGGAGACGCTCGACACTTCCTTGGCCTCGCCGCCGAGGAACATGTAAAAGTACTCGACATCGACGTTCTTGCGCAAAATGTACTGCTACTGCCGCGCGTGACATGTGCACGTTTGCAGCATCGATTACCTGCGGCGCAAACACCATGTAGCGCAGAGACGACGCGAGACGCATGAGCTCTACGCGCGCCTAAGATGTTGGACTATCGCAGTCGGTCACGCACGCATTTTGGACCACGTCTTGAAGAGGTGCATCTGCGCGAGAAAGGCAATGTGGTCCGAGATCGTGCCCTGTATCCAGATCATACTATCAACATATCAAGGACGCACGCACCTCGGTGCGCGGGCTGCGCGTCATCTTGGCGTACGACGACGCAGAGAGCACGATGAGGTTGGCCATCGGGCAAGTAGCGTCGACGATCACGGTGGCCGTGCGCTTGGAGTCGGCCTCGATGAGACAGATCTCGCCAAAGGTCGCGCCCGACCGGAGCGTCGCGACCTTGTTGCCGCAGCGCGCGAGGCTTTCGGGGGTTACCACTGGCTATTGTACGTTCAAGCGGCTTCTCACATGGAAGCACGACGCACCTTCGGTGGTGCTGGCGGCAGAAAGTTGCTTAGTCGCCGGCCGCCGACTTGGCCGCTCGACCTTCGAGACGACACCGCTTGGCGCGCGGCCTCTTGCTCCTGCTGGCACGTGGGCGGGTCGGGCGGAAAGTCTTGGCGGCCACCCGCTTTGGCAAACGCGGCTTGCTCGTCCGGCGTCCGGACGTGAATGCCCACTTGACCGCTCACGACAATCTGCCTCGGCGTTAGCAGCATCCTCTCACACGCAGCGTACAAAGCAGGTCTCGCCAATGTCGCCTTGATGGACAATAATGTCGTTGGCTACGCACGTCGCTTCAGATACATACTAAGCGTCCTCGTCGTACGGCGAAGGTGGAGAAACTCCATTTCACGACAGACGTTCTTGCCAATCGTCTCGGGCACTATTGCTGCGTCAAGCAAGACATGTCAAACGTGTCGTCGCACTGGTTTGAAGACGGGGCTCAAATTCTCTTGGGACATGAGCCACGCGTAGAGCTGCGCGACGTCCGTGTCCGAGCGCTCGGACGGGTGCATCTTGAGGATCCTACGCCAGAAGAACGATGCAGCGGGATTTAGTGCCGTTGATGCGCTACCGAACGCTCTCCTGCAGCTTTTGGGCAATGCGCGTGAGCTCTGGCGTGCGAATGACCACGTCACGGAGGGCGTCCCAGCGCTTCTGAGCGCGCTCGCGCGTCTGCGGGTCGATGTTGGTGAACACACGCCCGTGGATCACGACGGGCGGGTACAGCGTCGCATCTTCCGAGACGAGGTACTCGAGGCCTTCGGGGTCCGCAAAGAGATGCCGGAGCGTGCGTTGCCGGTGGGGCGGCAGCGGCTTCTTCCCGAGCAGCATAAGACTATCTATAAGATGGGCTAAAAAAGAAAGGCAGCCTGTTTATGTTATCACTTGAGCGGCTTCAACCGGTACGACTCGAGCCGCGACGCCGAGAGACCCGTGTCCGGCGTCTTCTCCGTCTTCTTCTTCTTCTGCTTGCGCTTCTTCTTGGACGACTCGGCCGAAGCGTCTTCTGTCGGCACCGCCACTTCCTCGTCAACGACAGCAGATGGCTCCTCGGTCTCTTCCACCGTCTTGGACTTGCGCTTGCGCTTCCGGCTCTTGGACTTCTTGCCCTCGGTCGATTCAGCGGCCACCTCTTCGGTTGCTGCCGGCGCCGCTTCTTCGACCTCGTCGACCGGCTTCTTGGCCGACCGCTTGGAGCGCAGCTGCTTGCGGAGCTGCTGGACCTTGCGTCGGTTCACAGAGTACTCGCGGTCCACGTACGGAGCGAGACGCTTGAGCGAGACAACCGACTTGAGATCCTTGTCGTCCGCGTCGAGGATGTCCATGGTCGTCAGACCATAGTCGTTCTTCTCGACCGTCTTGTACTTGAAGCGACACGGCATGTCGCCAATGATGTCCTCATAGTCCAACGCGTAGAGCTCGTCGAGGTACTTTTGCTTCATGGCCTTGATCTCTTCAACCGTGAGGTTCTCCGGCATCTCCTCGTCGACCTCATCGGCAGCATCGTCCATCGGCTCGTCGTCGTTCGCCTCATCGTCGTCCTCGGTCACCGGTGCAGTGGCCTTGGCATCATCGTCTTCGTCGTCGTCTTCTTCATCCTCTTCCGGGAGCTTCCCAAAGACGTCATCGTCGTCTTCCCACACGGGCTTGCCGTTCTCATCGACGGCTTCTTCGCCGTAGTAGTCGTCGTTGAACACCTGCGCCATGCGGCGGTCGTGCTCCTCGGGGTCGAACGCGCCGTCCACGTCAGTGACCGTAAGCGCCGACTTGGTGGGCCCCATGAGGGCCATAACCTTGTCGATCTTGGACTGGATCTCGGCCTGGCGAAGGTTCTTAAGCCGGCGAAGCTCGTCTTCCTTTTTCTGGCGCTCGATCGCCTTGCGTGCCTTCCGCTCCTCACGATCCTTCTTACGCTTGTCGTCCTTGCGACGCATCGAGTCTTCCACGACACGCGAGAAGGTCTGGATTTGACCGGCGCCTTCTTCTTCGAAACGGAAGT
The DNA here is from genome assembly GCF_000151545.1 of Saprolegnia parasitica CBS 223.65. Classification (NCBI taxonomy): domain Eukaryota; phylum Oomycota; class Saprolegniomycetes; order Saprolegniales; family Saprolegniaceae; genus Saprolegnia; species Saprolegnia parasitica. The sequence continues at coordinate 162,944 of NW_012156409.1, forward strand.
TGTACGAGTGCTCAAAGGCGTCAGCCTTATCCAGCTCGTCGGCGTCTTCTTCGTCGTCGACCTTGTCCGTGCCCACAATCTCAGCGTAGCTACATTTAGATTGATAAGTGCTAAGCAAGGGCATAACATGTATGTACCTCGGGGTCTTGCGCTTCTCCTTCCACGCGCCCGACTTCATAAACTTGGCCAAGAACGCATCCGCGTCCAGCTCGTCGACCGCGTCCGGGTTCTCCTCCTGGAACGCCTTGAAGTCGGCAGCCTCGCGCTCCTCGTCGTCCGCCGTCTTTTGGCGCACGGTGAAGAGGCCGCCATCGAGCTCCTCTTCGTCGTCGGCTTCGGCGGCGACCGACTGGAGGAAGTCGCCCTTGAGCTTCTTCTGCTCGTCCGCGTACGTCGTGACTGGCGGCTCATCGTCGCTCTCATCGCTGTTGAGGTCGCCAGCAAGCACCTGCTGGCGCACGAGGTCCTTGTAGTAGAGCGGCTTGGTCTTCTTGGTCTTCTTGGCCTTCTTGGCCTCGCCATCTTCCTCGTCCTCATCCTCGTCGTCCGAGCCCTGCTCGAAGAAGCTGATCTTGCTGTCGTAGATGGACGGGTCCTTGGACCGGATGAGCTTGAGCGTCCGCGAGATGTCCTTGTCGAGCTCGGTCGTGAGCTGGTCGCCGTCCTCGTCCTCGGTCTCCGAGTCCGAGGACTCGTCGTCGTCGTCGTAGCGGTGCTTCGAGAGCTCTTCCTTGCGCTTGCGCTCGATGTACTGGTCCGCGAACTTGGAGTTCACCGTGAGCTCGAGGCCCGCGCCATCGTCGCCGAAGATCTCCTTGCCCGCCATCGCAGCAAATCCACCAATACCAAACCGCCCTGTTCCATTCTTCACGCGCCCCTATGATTGGTCAATATCAATTCGAATACTTGTTTGCGATTCGCCCACACGAAAGGTTTCCGACCAATCCGATGCGGTTACGCCAAAACGAACCACGATCATGGACAGGCGCGTCGCGACCTGGCATCGCGTCGACATTCGCCGCGTGCCGACGCTCGTCAAAGAAGGTAGCGTTCTCACGTGCAACGAGATGACGATCTTATTGCAAACGATGCAGTGGATGCGCTCGAGAAGCAAGTCGCAGAGTTCAAGAAGACGCTGCCCGACACCGAGGTTCGAGTCGCCGATGACAACTGTGCGCTCGATGTTGTGACGATAGCTCTCAATCTTGCTCGATGCCGTGGAGCGCCGCGTGGACGAAGTCGATGAGCTACGCCGCACACACGCGGACGGTGGGAACGCCCACTATGGCGCCTCGGGCTCAGGCTGACTAGATCCGCGAGCCGCGCACTTGGACCATCAGCTGCTGCGGCTGCGCGAGGTGGCCCAGACCCTGGCCAAGCCCGCGCCGCGTACAGCAGCACCAAATGCGCGTCTTTTCAAGTTCGTCGATGCAATTGGCCCTGACGCTGACTGCAGCTGTTGTCGTAGCAGTCCGCATACCAAGGACACGCCACCTCGTCGCAGCAACAGCAACCAGCAGCTCACGCCGGTAGCGTTCAATAGCTTCCTCGTGCACCTCTTGATCGATAGAATCGACAGCCGGCAAAGCCTGCCAAACAACAGCCTCTCTACAAGTGGGAAACGAAGGACCCCGCGCCACGCAGCTGGACCAAGCTCGCGCCGTCGCGCGGTGCGTGCCTCGGTGCTGCAGCTTTTGTATACCGAGGTGCATAGATTTTTACATCCTGCGCGAGCCAGGACACTACTCGACCGACAGTCCCGTGCTCAATACGCTCGAACTCGACGGTGTATTTGAGTTTCAGATCGTCATGACGCGCGACGAGTGGAAGACGCATCAGGTTCTGGTGACTTTGAGAATCTCATGGATGACCTTTCTGTGCAGTACGAAGGCCGTCGGCTGGCGGCCGAGACAAAGCACCTCGAGCGCGCCAAGAAATCTTCGGCGGCCAAGACACCACGCTACACGTAGACAGAGTCTCCTGCTTGCTCGTTCCTCACGAACGAACCGTAGGCCGTCGCTTCAGACGGCGGCACCGTACATCGAACCGACGCGCATCGAGAAGAGCATTTACCGCTAAACCACATCAACGGTTCTGCCTGCAATATCGTCGGGATTTACTGAATAAAATGGGTTGCATTTGAGGCCGAGTGTTATGTGGAAAGGGCCGTGGCAAGGAGCCATTCCAATTCGGACGCTGCTACCTCTTATTGGCTTACTGGGGTGAAGCGGACAACAGAGACTGCTGTGTTGTCTTGAGGCTCTATCGATCTGGTGCGCGGGGTCGTAGGCTTCGGGTGCTTAGGAGTGGGGGCTTGCAAGGTGGTGCGACGGAGCGGCGTTGGTTGAGCGAAACGACGCGCTCCGGACTGCGAATGTCTTCCGAACGATCGGCGAGAGCAGGACTGGACGGAGCGGCCAATGACCCAATCGTATGCCGCTTCCCAGACACGCGCGTGCGGCATCGACGACCTTGCTGCGAAGCGCCCAAGACGGGTGCAGTGACGGCCAGCAGCAGTGGCCGCCCCGTCACGGGCCGCGCGGGAAGTGTCCGCTTTGGCGCGCTGCAGAAGTTGCCGCGCACTTGTCGCTCCATCTCAACATCAGCGTCGACCTCGACGAGGTGCGCCACGTGGTCCATCACGGGCGGAAGGTGCCGCAGGCGCTGGGACCAGCTCTCGCTCTCGCTGCCTGGAAACTTGTACGCGTGGTGGGCGTACGTGATCGCTTGCGGCTCCTGCTGCCGCTGGAGCTTCTCGTGCTCGGCCAAGGCAGCGACGAGGCTGAAGCTCTGGCGTATATCCTCATAAACCTCGTCGACGTAGCTATGACCGCTCGCAAAGCGTCGGAAGCCATCCAGGGCGATGCGCGGATTCGATATAAAGACGCCGTCAACGCGGAGGCAAAGACACTTGATGTGCTCCTTCACCAGCGAGAGTGACGTCGGGTATGGATCGTTGAGGTCCACGTACACGTGGACGCCGGCGCGGTGATAGATTTGCGCGAGCGAGTCGATCTGGTCGGGTAAGAGTACGGGATGGGACTTGGGAATCAAGATCGCGTCGGCAAAGTGCGCGATGGCGGATGCGTCGTGCTGCACGGTCATGCGAAGGGGCGTCGCGATCGAGCGCGGGAGTGCGAGCACCGTGCGCCAGCGCGGGTGCAGCTTGTGGAGCGTGTGCAGGAAGGCAATGTCGCGCGATATGACGTGGACGGCGTCGTCCATATTGGTGTGCAAGACCCGCAGCGCGCCACTTAGGGTCGTGTAGAGCACGCGGATGCGGTCGCAGTCGTGTGCGCTGAACGTCGCGTCGTTCTCTTCTGGAAACATGAAGGCAACCTCGAGCGGCGATGACTGCTGCGCCGCGTTGAGACGCGCAATGAACTGCAGCACGCTTGTGAGCGTCTGGAGACGATTGCTCTCACCCGCGTGCCCGCCCCGGCCACGTGGGGATTTGAGCAGACTCGCGTTTGGAGACGCGTGGAGGCTCGAGAGCGCCTTGAGCTCGGCGAGCGAGAGATCGCTGATCGCGACGCGCGGCGGAATGGCATGAACGTAGGACGGGTACACGGACGCCAAGTCGGTCAGCGACTCGAGGCGCGTCGAGTCAAAGACGATCGGGTGCTTGTCGGAAGAGAGACAAATGGGCAGCACGACGACATCGACGTTCTCGCTGGACGCGAACGAGAGGTACTCGTTCGTGTCCGAGACGAACTCGAGCATCGGGTCGGCCGTCTTGTGCGCAAAGACGCGCATGCGTCGCTCGGGCAGCCGTCGCGAGAGCACGCTCTCGGTGTCCTCTTGCCCTTTATGCGCAACAAGAAAGTGCTGCAGCAGCTTGCGCGCGACGAGGGCATTGCCCGAGGGCCACGGACACTCGGGGATCGCCGACGAGTCGTCCGTCGCCGGTGCTTGGAGGTACCGCGCGAGCATGTGCAGAATAAACGGGCCGCACTCGGGGTGTCCATCGAACGAGAGGGCGGTTTTGGTCTTGAAGGTGGTCACATAGTGTGCGGCTCCCGGCGTGCTCGTTGCGACTTTGGCGCTTGGCACACTCGTCACGACGTCGCCGTGGAGCGCAGGAATTGCATACACCATCGTCTTGATCGACTGCTGGGAAAGAACCTTTTCTTCAAAAACATTCCAGTCCAACCGACACGGTGACGCACACGTGACGTGGCCACCGAGCGCTTCGGCGAGGATGCGATGGCCGCGCCCAAGTGCCCCGACGCGTCGATGGAGTCCCACGACGTGCGCAACAAAAGCTACGACCGATCGGTGCCATAGCGGCGACGCGTTTTCGCGGCCAGGACCGCCGCAGACCAAGTAGCCGTGGGCCCACTCATCGAGCGCGACGGTCGGAAACTCGAGCTGCCCGACGTCAAAGACGCGCCACTCGAAATGGACGCCGATCGTCGCGCCTTCGCGCGCAAAGTACCGCTGGTACAGGGCGCTGAATTGCGCGCCAAACGGGTTGGGACATAAAAGCATGCAGAGGCGGAGCACTGGCCCGGCGTCGCTGGTCACGAGCTCAGGTGGCGGCGACGCGAGCGACTGCATTTCCACCGCCCACATGGCATGCAGCGTCGCAGTGTGCAGGGTGCGCTCGACAAAGAGCTTGGCCGCGAGGTAGGTTGTCGGCCGTTCGTCGTCGTCATCGTCGTCGTCGTCAGCATCGGCCACCGCCGCGCTCTTGGCGCGCCGCAGTCGGTTCACGTGGTCGCGCCGCAGCGCCAAATTCACGAGGTACTCCCACCGGTGTTGGATGTTTTCGAGTCGATGGCGCTCCGCGTGCGCCTACGACTGGTGTCGATACTCTCGTCGCTTGCGAATCTGGTCTGCACCTCGCGGCGTCGGCGCAGCGCTGTGACCTTTTGCTGCTGGGCGACCGCGAGAGCCTCTTGGCGGCGGGCCTCCTTCGTGTCTGCCACGCGTTTGTCCAGCGCGACTTTGTACTGTGCGATCTACGCACACGCGTTGTCGACGGCAACGTGACCCAGCATGCATACTTGCTGCGTCAAGAGGTCGTCGTCCACCTCGGGCGCCGACGCGTCGTCAGCATCGAGGTACGGATATATTTCCGGCGGCTCAAAGCGGGCTGGATGGTCGATGGCCCGAAACTTGACGTGCAGCCATTTGCGCTGAATGTCGGTGGCGCGTGCCCGAAGCGCGGCCTGCTCCGAGCTCCGGGCCTCGTTGTGCGCAACGTACGCCGCCAAGAGAGACGCTCTCTGGTCCCAAGCGCCCAAGAAGCTGATCGCGCTAGTCGTAAGCACGCTCGTCTCGGTCAAGATGCGTCGGCTGCAAGTAGCCAGTGAGTTCTGAGTTCTGATAGGCGCGGTACCTGACGTCGATGGACGCCACGAGGCGCAGGGCTTCGGCGACGACGTGGACAGCGCCACCAGAAAGACATGGCGGGAGATGCGCGTTTGTGGCTTCGTACGGAGCGAACGCTACGACGTCGGGCGACGTCGTCTCCTCCGCGAGCTCGTCAAGCATTTTGGAGGCGGTGCGAGACGTTACGCCTGTTTCGACTCATCGTCGGCTTCAATCCGGCACGGAAATCGGGCCAATCAGAGCGCTATCGAGCACTGCCCCCGGTTTATGCACACGTCTGCCGAGTAGCTGACGAAGCGGTATACAGTTTTGAAGCTGCGAGGTGATGGCGTCAAGTCCGGCTGCAGCTGACCTCCCGAGAAGAACTCGGTTTCCGCTCACACTAAATTGGTATTGCAAAGTGCAAAGTGCCCATCACGTGCATGTCGTTTGGCATATCGCAGACGCGGCCGACCCTTTGGGTGGGTTGACGTCGCACTTCTGTTCAAGAAGCTATTGTACATTCTAACGGCGCAGTAGCTCGCCGCGGCCGCGACGACGACTCGTCCAACGAGGATCGGCAGCCCATTGCGGTGCCGGTGATGTCACGCGAGACACGAGTGACACGAGGCGACGCCGCCTCGAGCGCGCGCGGCGGCGTGTAGAAGCGCCACCCAACGCCACATTCCCATCTTGCACCCGAGAAACGCCTGTTCGGGACGATCATGCCCAGAAATCGGCCCCACACAGTTGCACACGAGGCGACGTGGCCGAGGGCGGAAATTTTGGCGCACGCCTTGGCGCGAAGGAGACGCAAAGCCATTTCGCGTCGGCGGCCGCGCTGATGGCGCTGCAGACTGGACCAGGTGGCGAGACGATACAGTGTATGTCGCTGGCGCGAAGAACGGCATGTCTCTGGGACATGTGTAATGCTATATACATTTTATTCGCTTCAAAATTGTAGGTCGGCGCCGACGGTCCCACGTGGCGCGTGCAATTTAATTACGCTGGCAAATGTGTGGCGGAGGACTTGGCTTCGCACGGATTTATGCGGATCGCACGGTATCCGGACGACGTATACAAAGCGTCAGTGTGGGACGTGCCGGATACGCGTTACAAGAACCATCCGAGATTGCCATTCCTCAAATCATCAGGCGCGATGAAGAAAGAGTACCTCAGACCCCCGTTTGGGGACGCGCCGTCGCTGCCATCGCTGCCCAGCATGAGCCAGCTCATGACGCGGTCGCCGCACCACCATGCGACGTACCCGCCTTCGCCGAATAGCAGCGACCATGCCTACCGCGCCAAGCCCATGCATGGATACCAACCGCGCCACCCGCAGCGCGCGCCGCCGGCCTACTACCCCGAGCCGCGCCGGGACGTGTACGCCCGCGCGCCATCGTATGCGCCGATGAACGAACCGTACTATGAGAGCAGTGTGCATCGCCAGCCCATGTTTGCGCCGCCGCCCCGCCAGTACGCGCACCCGTCGTACTACGCGTACCCGACCGAGTACGAGCGCAACGAAAGTAGCTTCATGCCGCGCCGCGAGTACCCCGTGCAGCAGCGCACAGCCTACGAAGCAGACGAGTACGCTCACCACGCGAGTCTCCAGCACAAGCCGGCGCCCGTGTACTCGCCCGAGTCGTCAGACGTGCAGGACAATGGCAAGGATGCCAAGAAACGCGAGCGCTGGACAGCTGAAGAACACGCGCGGTTCATGGAAGGCCTCAACATGTACGGGCGCAAGTGGAAGAAGATCCAAACGCACGTCAAGACCAAGACCGCGGTCCAGGTAAAGTGCTGCCCTCAGCTGCGACACACGTCGTGACTCAACTGACTAGGTCCGGACGCATGCGTACGGGTACTTTGCCAAGCTTTTGCGCAATATGCCCGAAGAGGACGCGATCTGGGAGGTCGCCGAGGTCGTGAGCTCGCTCCCGAGCTCAGTCCTCAAGGGCCCCGGCAGCGGCAAGCGCCGCACGGAGCCCACGACGGGCGAGGACGGCATGGACGTCCTCCGCAAGTTTGTGTTTTCCAAGCGCAAGCCAGACGAGAAAAGAAAAGCAACTACCGACGCGGCCGCCGACTCGACGAGCGACGACTCGTCCGACGCGTCGACGACCGACACGGTCGCCTCGCGCAAGCGGGAGAATGACGCGCCAAGGTACACCTCAGATCGTATTGCAACGTTGCATTCTTAGCGTGCGTGTGTAGCAGCGAGCCAAAGCGCCAGCGCACGAGCAATGCATCGTCCGCCGTCCTGAACGTGCGTCTCTCGAGCCCCACGATCACGAACGAAGCCCCGTGAGCGGTGTCGCCCCTCCTTGGCGCCTCTGTCGCGACCACCCGGCCTTTCTCGTTAATCCAATATGCGAGCATGTGCCCCGATGTTGCTGTGTACCATACCACTGACTGAATATTAGCACGATCCATCTAACAAGTACATTACACCAAGAGAATCATGGTAGTCTGACCTTCTCTTCCTCGCTCGCGCCGTTGGGCTGCAGTCGCTCCTCCTCCTGCAGCGACACCCTCCTGCGATCACCCGGCACCCTCCGCCAAGCTTGTGGCTACTTCGAATACATGGCGACCGTCTCGGAAGTACCCTCGACACCATTTGCGTCGAGGTCATACACCAAATCCAATATCATGATTTAATAGTGTGCGTTAGCATCTTGAATCTCGATGGCGCAAGGTGCCACGGTGGTCTCGTTCGTCGCGGTCGTCCTAGCTGCATGCTGGGTCCAAGGCGCATCGCTCGAGAGCATGCTCGCCATCGACTCGACGGCTGGGACCTTTATCTCCGCCTTCCAGTTTGTCAGCGTCGCGATCACGAGCATCCCGACCTCGCCCCGCGTGCTGCCGCTGCCCGTCCATCTCGGCCTTGCCGGGCTCTACTTTGGCGTGAGCCAAATGAACTCGGTCGCGCTCACGTGCGGCGTCTCGTTCCCGCTGCTGAATCTCTTTCGGTCGTCGACGCCGGTCGCGTCGCTTCTCGTCGGCGCCGTGTGCTTCCGGAAGCGCTACGCGGCGCACCAGATCGGCGGCGTCGGTCTCATCTCGCTGGGCATTCTCATGACGACGCTAATGGACAAGCCGCTCTTTGGCCGCGTGACCTTTTGCAGCGACACCCAAAGCGCGCTCTGCGCCTACCCGCAGCTCCAAGCTGTTGTCGCCCTCCTCGGGCACTGGCGCGTCGGCGTCACGCTCCTCGTCGCCGCCTTGCTGCTTGGCTCGTTCTTGGGCCACTGCCAGAACGCAGCGTTGAAAGCGTACAAGAGTGCGTCGAGCGGCGACGTGGCGCGCGAGAGCATGTTCTACATGCACGTGTTCTCGCTACCGCTCATGCTGCTGTCGGAGCGGTCGACAGTCGCGGCGCGTCTCTCCGACTGGAGCCACGGCGATCTCTGGGCGCTGCCGCCATGGCTACTGGGGCCCGTTGCCGTGCCGCACCTGCTGGCGCTGCTCAGCGTCAACCTCGTCGCCAACTATGTGTGCATTCGCGCCGTGTACCATCTCGCGGCTCGCGTCTCGACCGTATCGCTGCAAGTGATTTTGACCTTCCGGAAGGCGTGCAACCTCGTCTTCAGCGTGCTCTACTTTGCCCACGTCTTTCATGTGGCGCAGTGGCTGGGCACGCTTGTCGTCTTCCTCGGCGTCCTCCTCTACACGGACGTGCTGACCGGTGGGGCTCGAGTTAAAGTCAAAGCTGCTTGAAGAGAATACACAAGACACAACTCTGTTCTTATGCACAGGGTGTGCGGAGCCTCAATCAAAATACGACTGCAGCGAGCCCGTGCGGCGAATGTCGCACGTCGCGCAGTGAAAGGAGCCGCCAAAGGGCATAAAGTTGCGGAAGGGCACCGGGATGACTTCAAAGCCCCACTCTTTGAAGAGCTGACGCGCCTTTGTCTCGTGCGCCTCGACGACGACGACGCCAGGGCGCACGACGAGCACGTTGCACGTCGCCGTCCACGGACTCGTAAAGAACAGCGGGTGCTCGGGCGACAGCTCGGGCGTCGGCGCGACAAACACCTCCCAGCCCTTGAACATCTCCGGGAGGCGGTACTCGTACTCCTTGTCCTTGTACGCATACGTCTTGACAGGCCGACCGGTCACGCACGGCCGGTACGGGTTGGCGAGGAGCTTTCCAGGTCCAAGCGGCACGAACGTGCCGTCAATGTGCATGGCGTTGCGGTCCTTGAAGTCGAGGACGTGGATGTTGTAGTCGTCGCCGAGGTGCCGGCGCATCCACTCGATGCCAAACTCGTTCGTGACCTGGCTCCGCTGCGTGAAGAGGTCTTTGCCCATGCGCGTGAACTCGGCCGCATCGAACGTCGGCTCGAACTCCGTGACGACCGACTAGAAGAGATGCATGAGGCGTGTACAGACATGAGTGAATCGCAGGACGTACGTTAAATTCGCCCGAGTTGGGCTGCCAGTCTTCATTGTAGAGCTCGTCGCTCATCTGCGGCTTGGGCGCGGCCGTCCACTTGGCACCGTTCTATGCGTAAACAGTCAAGCATCAGTAAAGAAGTGGAAGAAATGTCGTACGCGAAAGTACTCCTTGACCAGGCTTCGGAACGGACGGAACTCAAAGTACCGCGACCGCCACGCCATCGGCGCTTCGATGATTTCGTTGCCGACAACAATTAAAATGTCGCGGGGCATCGCTGCGTAAAGACCGCTCTTGCTCTTAAAGTCGGGTGTCTCAAACGGCTTGCTAAAGTCCTCTGGGTTGAACTCGGGCCGGCGCACGACGACGCCTTCGCCTTCCAGGACATGCGCAAGGTAGTCGAGCTCCTTGGCAGCAGCCTCCATGAGCTCACGCGGGAAAGGCTGTCCGGCCTTGTTCTTGTACATATCCCAGTAGCGCGATGGCCATACAGCCTTGCCCGCGACGTGCCATTCGGGGATCGTCGAGCCCTCGATCTTGCCAACGATGATCTCTTCCAGCGGGTCCCATTCGTTGTGCGAGTTGACGACGCATGACGTCGCCTTGGTCGACGCGTGGCGGACGCGGCGCGAGAGGACGTGGCGGAACAGCGACATCCTGCGGTGGGCGACGCGAAAGAGGAAATGACCTCGCTACGGACCTGCAGCGACGCCGCGCCATGCCATTGGCGCGTTCTCGGGTTCGAAAATCCACAAGCCAATCGCTGCGCGTTATGGGCGTCATTTTGGCCAATCAATCGCAGGTGTATTGCGATCTTTTGGCGTTTGAGGTGGAAGGTTCGAATATCCTGGCGTCCAGTCCGAGGCAAAGAAGCCGACCGAACCAAGCGAGCAGCAAAGGATCGCGAACGGGGCCACGGCGGCCCAGCGTTCTTCCTCTCACCTCCCAAGCCCCAATCTCCATGCCCTACTCCCTTGCTAGCACCACACAGGGAATAGCTAACCGTTTGCCAAGGGAATGCCTTATCCTCTTATTCCCTTGGTCTACGCCGTCGTCGCCAGCACACGAGAAAGGTGGACCGTTATTAACAAGCTAACTTTGCTTGAGCAATGCAGCGACAGAACCAACCTCATCGCAACCGCAAGGGAGCCTGTCGATGTTGAAGTGGTTGGCCCTCCGGATACAACCGTCCAATGGGCATCTTCTCGTTTCCGGACAGACTGCAAGATGATGACCGAGGCCGAGCGCAGCCGGCTGACCAAGTCGCCGTCGCAGCTGCTTCTCGTGCCCCGCCACGAGCGGGCCAAGCCGATCTTCTACGGCGTTGAGTGCTTCTCGCCGACGCTCATCGACTTTTACTCGGTCGGCGACGACACGCGCCTCCTCTGGAGCTCGCGCGTCCATCGCAAGACGTTTCGCACGCTGCACATTGCGCTGGACCCAGACGCGCCGCGCCGCTGGCTGCTTCACTCGTGGAGCTTCTATTCGGCGCTTTTCTCCGTGCTGGGCGCGACGCTCTTCTTGTACGCTAGCGCCAACGAGGCGGCGTACCATCCGCACGCGACGACCCAAACCACCTCCAACTTGACGCAGACGGACTTTCCGCTCTCGCTCGTCCGCGAGACCATCGATCTGCCACTCTTGCTGGGTGCAGCGAGCTTCATCGTGGCGTACCTACTCACGTTCCTCGAGGTTATTAACTGCTGCCACGACCTCGACGTACGACAGCAATCTCCAAGGACGGATCTCATGAACCATCTCATTTGTAGCTTTGGCTCAACGACTACATCCACGGCCTCCCGTCGCGCCGGAAGAAGAAGTGGGTTGGGTACTATCCGTATCGCATTGACTATTGGAGCGCCGTGCTCGGCATTCTGGGCTGGGCCTTCCTGCTGCACGCGCGCGGCTTTGTCTGCCGGCACGAACTCAACGTCTTTGGCGTCGTGAACCTCACGCGCGGGAACCCCCGCATCTTTTGGGGCTTCTGGATCCCGAGCCTCGTCGGCTACTTTAGTCTCTCTATGAGTGCGTACCTCATGCACGTGGAGGTCATTCACCGCTGGTTTGTCATCCGACTCGGGCACCTCGACTACTGGGTCACCGGTACCTTCGTCGTCGGCGATGCGATGCAAAATGCTTAATCAGAGAGTTGCGTAGGACTCGGCTGGCTTGGGATCCTGCTCCTCTTCACGTGCTCGTTCACGCAGTTCATCGACCCGCTCAACCTCTTCGTCGCAGATGCGACCTCGATGCGGGCGTTCCAAGCCGGCGCGTGGGCCCTCTTCGCATCCGGCGTCCTCAGTCTCTTTGAGGTCAACGCTCTGCACTCGCCGCTGCGCCACCCCGCCTACGGCAAGCTGCGCCGCGCTAGCTCCAGCTGTCGGTACGGCGCGGTATAACGCAGACTAAAAGGGTTTGGATTATGCAAAAAGCATGCCGAGAAACATGGCCTTCTTCTGAATCTCTGCGTTGGACGTGTGGTGCGCGGCGATCGCAGCGACGTTGGCCACCAGCTCTTTGGCCACGAGCGTGTTGCCATCTACGCCGTGCACATGAGCCAACGGCAGGAAGCGATGCCAGGACGTACGATGGTTGGCGCAAAAGACGACGAGCGCCCAGAAACCCTCGGCGACAACAGCGTCGTTGGTCATGTGGCGGTGGAGGGCCTCAGCGACAGCCGCGATCGCGCCCTGGCTCTGGACGAGGTTCAAATTGGACTCTAGAAGGATCATCATCCGTCGCGAGATGCGATTAGAAGAGAGCAATGTACCGCATTGAAAGGCGATGTTGCGCAAGACGCGGCAGCCGTCTTCCTGCATGGATCCGTTGTCTATCGAGCGCTTCATGGCCTCGACGATGGCGGCAATCACACCGAGCTTGCCGGCCTCGACCTTGTGAAGCGCTATGAGGATGCATTATGACAACAATGCATGGCGCGGCGCGCGTACGCTGGTTGAAGGTGATCTGGCCCATCTTGCTGATGCCGTCGGCCGACAGAAGCGGCGACTGGCTCTGGATCATCGCCAGTGCTTCGGCAATCACGGCAGCCATCGCTCTTGTTCGTTGACGCAAATGCAAAAATTGTGCCATCCGGATGCAAGTCCCGCAGTTTGACCTGCGGTATCCGGATTTTCCGTGTTGAAGTTGGTGGCTCTGTGGGAAGATTGCACATGTGTCCTATGAAGTTTGACGCCTTTGATTGTACCTCGAACGCAGAGCTAGCAAAGGTAGCACGCGCCTCCGAGCTTGCTTTCGCCTCTTCCGATGTCCCTGTCTGGGCCACACGTTAGCTCTGACTGGTGCTGCAGCAGTCCAATCCGGAGCCGACACGTCAAAGCACCGGGGCTGCCTTGAAATGAGGGTTCATTCTTTGAGACTCGGAGCTACGATATGTGCTTGATACCGCACTTCGTCATAGCGGGTCCCTTGTGTCTGATATACATTGCACGGGACCGGCGATACGAAGCCAATAGAGCAAGCGCAAGGGGCCGCTTGGCATTTTGGGCTCGTGGAATCGAGTGGACACTGCCGGGACACTACTCGATCTGCTCGCATTATTGTAATTGACCTCCGCCAGTGGTGCACCACTTACCAGACGTGCTATGCGAGGGAAATCCTGGATGCTGGTGCTGCCAGCACATTCTATCCACTTCCAGAGGTTGACCCACATATATATAATTAAAGAGGTTACCAAGAGCATGATATTGCCGAGACTATTAGTTTATAGAGTGGCTCCAAACGGGACCACAGGAACCGATTTCTTTGGACGGCGACCGATGGACCTCTTCGTGCGTGGTCTTGGCCCGAAGGAGCTGCACGTCGTGGCGCAGGCGACCGACTCCATTGCGGCCGTCAAGGCGCATGTGAGCGGACTCATGGGCGTGCCAGTCGCGCTCTTCAAGCTCTCATTCAACGCGCGGCTGCTTGTCGAGACCAACTTTGTCCACGACTACTGCATCACACACGGCTCGACGCTCGCCGCCTCCATGGCGCTAAAGGGTGGCATGGACTTCCAGAATCGCGTCGGCTCCAAGCCCGGTTCGGGTGGCGTGGCCTCGGAACAGCAGGCCAACATTGACCGGCGTGAGCGACTGCGAAAGCTTGCGCTCGAGACGGTGGATCTCTCGAAGGACCCGTACATCCTGAAGAACCACTTGGGCACGTTTGAGTGTAAATTGTGCTTGACGCTGCACAGCAACGAAGGCAACTACCTTGCCCATACACAGGGTAAGCGCCATCAGACCAACTTGGCGCGCCGAGCGGCCAAGGACGCTGCGGAAGCATCGGCCAACGTGCAAGCGCCGCCCAAGCCCGAGATCCAGCGCATTCGCACCATCAAGATTGGTCTGCCCGGCTACAAAGTCACAAAACAGCGGGACCCGGACACGGGCGCGCGCATGCTGCTCTTCCAGATCTTCTACCCCGACGTCATGGACGGGCTCCAGCCGCGCCACCGCTTCATGTCGGCCTTTGAGCAGCGCGTCGAGGTCGCAGACAAGAACTTTCAGTACCTCCTCTTTGCGTGCGAGCCGTACGAGACGATCGCGTTCAAGGTGCCCAACCTCGACGTCGACAAGTCCGAGGGCAAGTTCTTCACGAATTGGGACAAGCTCGGCAAGTCGTTCACATTGCACGTGACGTTCATGCCGGAGGCGCCGGCATCGACCCAGCCACCCGCGCCGCCCATGCTTCGCACCGCATAAACCTCCTAATACAACAACACTTCTGTCCTTAGGTCTACGAGACAGGCAACTCGCCCTCTGCGCGGCCTTTCGTCTGTGGGCACCACTTGCTGGTGGTAGCGACGCAGGTCCAGTGAGAAGCACATACGGGAATGAGCCTCGTACAACGGTCTTTGGCTCGTTACGGCGTTGGAGGAGGAGGAGGACGGCGAGGATCGGATCGCTGGCGACCGTGCCTGTTGACACAATCATGACTGGCCGGCCCCGCGCGGTGCCACGTATGATATATTATCATGCTATGTTTGTATGTGGATTTAATGTAGGAATAAAATACATCGCAGGCTGTTGAACAATCAAGGATGTGGCCATCCGGATGCTACGTTCGTGGCCCAGATCCCAAAAGATACCGAGCTGCGCAAGATGGTCGTTGTCGTGACGTGTGGTGCGCCGTCGGTCGCCGAGGCCGCGCAGGCCCTCGAGCTCCTCAAGACGCTGCAGCAAGGTGGCATGCGCATCACGGTGCTCTCGTCGTCAGCGTGGCGCGCCCAAGTCGTGCAAGCCAAGATCCCGCACGTGCACATCGCGACGCCGCACGAGGCGCAGGACCTACTTGCTGCGCCCATCAGTCTTGTGCTTGCGTTCGTGCCGCAAACGAACGACGAGGCTGCGCTCAAGACGTGGGGGCTGGGCTGCCACGCCTTTGTCCGCTCATCGGCCTGGGCCTACGAGACGATCGCCGTTGTCACGTCGCCAAGCGACTACGCTGTGGTGGCGACCAAGGTATCGCAGGGCGGCGCGCTGGCCTACTCGCTCAACGAGCGCAAGGCGCTTGCCCAGAAGGCGTTCCGTGCCTTCTCGGCCGTTGATGCGCGCGCGGTCGAGCTCCTCCAGCCCGACGTCCAGCAGCACTCGATCCTGCTCGTCGGCAGCGGTGGCCGCGAGCACGCGCTCGCATGGAAGCTCGCGCAGTCGCCGCAAGCCAAGCACGTGTACGTCGCGCCGGGCAACGGCGGTACGAACGGCGACAAGATCTCGTCGGTCGCGATCGCGCAGGACGACGACGCGGCGCTCATCGCGTTTTGCCGACAGAAGGGCGTCACGCTGTGCGTCGTCGGGCCCGAGGCGCCGCTCGTGGACGGTCTCGCCGACAAGCTCAGCGCGGCGGGCATCCCGACGTTCGGCCCGAGCGCGAAAGCGGCCCAGCTCGAGGGCTCCAAGGCGTTCTCCAAGGACTTCATGGCGCGCCACCACATCCCGACCGCGACCTTTCGCAACTTCACCTCGTACAGCGAGGCCAAGGCGTACGTCGACAGCATCGACTACCGCGTCGTCATCAAGGCGTCCGGTATCGCCGCCGGCAAAGGTGTGCTCATCCCGACGACCAAGGAAGAGACACACGCTGCACTGCGCGAGGTCATGGTCGACCGCGCGTTCGGGTCGGCCGGCGACGAGGTCGTCATTGAGGAGTTTATGACGGGCGAAGAAGTGTCGCTCCTCGCCTTCAGCGACGGTCGGACAGTCGTGACGATGCCAGGCGCGCAGGACCACAAGCGCATCTTTGACAACGACCAAGGGCCCAACACGGGCGGCATGGGCGTCTACGCGCCGGCGCCGTGCTTCCACGGCGCGGCCAAGCGCGAGTGCATTGCGATCGTCGAAAAGTCGATTGCGGCCATGGCCGCCGAGGGCAACCCGTTCGTCGGCTGCCTCTTCACGGGCTTCATGCTCACGCCCAAGGGCCCCAAGATCGTTGAGTACAACGCGCGCTTTGGCGACCCCGAGACCGAGGTCGTTCTCCCGCTCCTCAACAGCGACCTCGTCGAGATCTTCCTCGCGTGTTGCCACGGCAAGCTCGACCCGGCCATGGTGCTCTGGAAGGACGCGTCCGCGGCGACTGTCGTCATGGCGTCGCAGGGCTACCCGGACAGCTACCCGAAGGGCAAGGTCATCTCGGGCGTCGCGGCGGCCAACGCGCTCCCCAACACCAACGTCTTCCACGCCGGCACGGCGCTCAAGGACGGGTCGCTCGTGACTTCGGGCGGCCGCGTGCTCACGGTGACGGCGGTTGCGCCGACGATGAAGGACGCGATCGCGCAGGCGTACGTCGGCGTCTCCAAGATTGCGTTCGAGGGCCACCAGTTCCGGTCCGACATTGGGCACAAGGGGCTTCTGCACTCGTGCCCGCCCATCAAGCTCGGCGTGCTGGGCTCGACGCGCGGCTCGTCGCTGCAGCCGATTTTGGACGCGATCGCCGCGGGCGACCTCAACGCGTCGGTCGAGATCATTGTGAGCAACAAGGCGTCGGCCGGCATCCTCGAGCGAGCGGCGACCCACAAGATTCCGGGTGTCGCCGTCGGCAGCAAGGGCAAAACCCGAGATGCGTTCGACGCCGAAGTCACGTCGCTGCTTGAAAACAAGAAGGTGGACTTGGTGCTCTGCATCGGCTACATGCGCATCCTCTCGGCGTCCTTTTGCCAGCGCTGGGCCAACCGCGTCTTGAACGTGCACCCGTCGCTTCTGCCGGATTTCGCGGGCGGCATGGACCTCGCCGTGCACCAAGCCGTGCTCGATGCGAAGAAGACAAGTTCGGGCTGCACGGTCCATTATGTGACACCCGAGGTCGACGCCGGCCCGATTGCGGTCCAGCTCAAGTGCCCCGTGCTGCCGAATGACACGGCCGAGACGCTGAAAGCGCGCGTGCAGCCGCTCGAAGGCGACGCGTTCCTCTACGCGATCAAGCGCCAGCAGGTCGCCATGTACATGGGCACGCTGCCGACAAGCCTCACGTACGCCGACGCCGGCGTCAGCATCGACGCTGGCAACGCGCTCGTCCATGCGATCAAGCCGCTCTGCAAGTCGACGGTCCGCGCCGGGTGCGACGCCGACCTCGGCGGCTTTGGCGGCCTCTTTGACCTCCAAGCCGCTGGCTACGGCGCCGACACGGTCCTTGTCGCGTGCACGGACGGCGTTGGCACCAAGCTCAAGATCGCCCACGCGATGCAAAAGCACGACACGATCGGCATTGACCTCGTGGCCATGTGCGTCAACGACCTCCTCGTCCAGGGCGCCGAGCCGCTCCTCTTCCTCGACTACTTTGCTACCGGCGCCTTGGATGTGCACGCGGCGACCGAAGTTGTAAAGGGCATCGCCGAGGGCTGCCGCCAGTCCAAGTGCGGGCTCATTGGGGGCGAGACGGCCGAGATGCCGTCCATGTACGCGCCCGGCGAGTACGACGTGGCGGGCTTTTGCGTCGGCGCTGCCCACAAGAAGTCGCTGTTGCCGCTGCCAGCGCGGGCCGGCGACGTTGTCCTCGGCCTTGCGAGCGCCGGCGTGCACTCGAACGGCTTCTCGCTCGTGCGCAAGGTCGTCGAGCACGCGGGCCTCCGTTACGAGAGCCCGTGTCCGTTTGACGCGACCAAGACGCTCGGCGACGCGCTCTTGACGCCGACGCGCATCTACGTCTCGCTGCTGACGCCGCTGCTCAAGAAGGGCTACGTGCGCGCGCTCGCCCACATCACGGGGGGCGGTCTCCTCGAGAACATCCCGCGCGTGCTCTCGGACGACCTCGCGGTGGAGCTTACGGCGTCGAGCTGGCGCCTCCCGCCCGTCTTCAAGTGGCTCCAGGCGGCCGGCAATATCTCGGATGCGGAACTGAGCCGGACGTTCAACTGCGGCATTGGCATGGTGCTCATCGTGGCGCCCGAACACGAGGCGCAGGTCAAGGCCGCGCTGAGCCCCGAGGCCGTCCTGAGCTTGGGCACCGTCACAAGCCGCCACGGCGCGCAGGTCGTTATCCACGGCGCTCTGCAGTAAATATATATATATATATGTACTTGGTGCTACACTGTTGCTGTCTTCTTAAAAGCGACTTGCCCGCAGCAGGCGGAGGGTCGTGATCGGGCCAAAGATGGACTCGAGGCCGAGGAAGACGAGGCCAATCGCGTTGAGAATGACGTCGAGCTGCAGTCTACGCAGGCGCTTAAGCACCGAGATAGAGAGCGCGTCGTAGTACACGTAGGTCTGCAGGCTGATGTAGTACGCGAGCGAGATGACGCAAGGCAGTGTCAAGAGACAAGCCGTCACGAGCGGAAAGACCTGCTCCGTCTTGTTGCCCTTGGAGGCTAGACAAATCGGATCCATGGGCGATCCAGCAAGGCGACGACACGGACCTTGGAAGATGCGGATGCGATCGATGATGTAGTAGAGACAGAGGAAGATGACTTCCCACGTGTACGCACCCGTCGGCGGGTACGGGAGGTACATGCCTACAAGGAGAGTCGTCTTCTCGTGCTCCCTTGTGGCATGCTACCTTTGTAGACGAAGATGGCGCCTGTCAAGAGCACGTAGAGCAGCGTGAACCAGCGGTTGAAGAAGAGAAGGACCTCCATCGGCAGCGACGAGAGCTACGACATGCTCAGACCCATGGCAGCTCGCGGCCGGCGCTCACGATCTCGGGCGATGCGGCCATATCTCGCGTAACGTTCACTGCTCGGTTTCGCAAGAATGGAGTACGGGCGGCCCCCGCGCCGGACGACGCAGCCTTTCGCCGTCGACTTTTTGTACCCGGCGTCGGCGTACGATCGCGCCTGCGGGGTCTGCGCTGCTCATGCAACTGCGGTGTAGAAAGCCCAAGGAAGGCCGCGACGAAGACGCTGCCCGGAAGACCAAGCCACGGTACCTCTCGTATGGCTGCGATGACACGCCCACGCGCCTGTAGGCCGCACACGAGCGTGCGACGCCCCGTGCACGAGCCGCGAGACCGTCCCGCTGATGTTTCGCCGCTGGCTGCGCCTCGTTCGCGCTCCAACAACCACGAAGACGCAAAGCTCAAGCCCCGTCCGAGCACCGCGGCAGCGTCCAGTGCGGGTATGCCACGACTCGAGACCGAGCACAACGAGACGCTTGGTGCGTACCTGCAGCAGCTACAAGCCGACATTCGCTGCGTGTACCAGCTGCTCGGTGACCCGGACGCACTCTCGAACGGGCATGCGCATCTGCTCTTGAAGCGCCGGGACCACCTCGCCGTGCCCGACGACGTGGCCGCCAAGCTGGCGCGGTGCCATGGCCTTGACGAAAGCACCAAGCATGCGCTCGAGCAAATGCTCTCGGACGGTCTCCTCCGCGTCATGAACTTCTCGACGCCGACGCCAAAGGCCGAGGAGCGGCCGAGACGCACCACCATCCAAGCACATCGACGCCGGCCAGCATCTACTTTGAGAGCTTCCTCGCCTTTGCGCGACGGGTGCAGGTACGTGGCGTCGTGAGATGCGAGTGCTGAGCCGACGCTAGGCGCTCAAGACAAAAGGCCTCGCGGACGACGCCGAGAAGCTCGTACTCCAGACGGCATTGGGTGCGAAAGACGCGGCCATCACCACCCTCGAGCAAGACATCCTGCTCTTCAAAGACACTTTGGCCGCGGTTGGGCCGACTCAATCTCAACGCACGTGTTTCTCAACGGCGTAGGTGGCGAAAGACCACGGTGCTTCCGGTGCTGGCTGGCAAGAGGCGTTCCAGCGCGGCGCAAAGCAGAATGCAGACGACGCGGCCAAGCTCGACGCGCTTCAAGTTGCTCATGACCAGCTCAAGGCCGCCTACGATGGTCTCCAAACGGACAAGACCGCCTTGCGCAGCGACCTCGATGCGCACGCTGACGTACTTGCGCGGCTTCACGACGAGGTACAGCGCTCGGCCATTCGTTGAGGAAGAAGTACACGGTTGTTAGATTGCGGCGGCCAACGCAAAAGCAAGCCGCGCAGAGACATCTCTGCACGCGCTGGAGCAAACACACGTGGCGCTGCGATCGCAGCTCGAGCGCGCCACGAGCGACGAAGCGGCTGCGCGCAGCTCAGGCCAAGAGGCACTCGCGTCGCTCCAAGCCGAGCTGGCGCAAGCGAAGAAGGCGGCACGGACGCTAACAGCGCAGATGGAAGCCAACGCGGCAGCGGCCGCCACGCAGCGTGCGGCCGCCGTCACCCAAGCAACGTCCAATCTCCAAAAAGCCCACGCAGCCCGTCTCGACGCTATACGCGCCGAGTGGACGGCCGAGTGCTCGGCCATCAACGCCACGCAGGCTCGAGAGCTGCGTGCACTGGAGGCAGCGCATGCCAAGGACATCGATGCCATGGCCGTCCGGCACCGCGAGATGGAAGCCCAGCTCGCAGCTGCGGCCAAGCACGCTGCTGTGGTCCACGAAGACGCACTGGCCAAGTGGCGGCACACGACCGAGCGTCAAGTCGACGAGATCAACGATCTCCGAAATCAGCTCGAAACGATGCGAAGAGAGCTCGTGGCGCTGCAAGTATCGACGTCCGAGAGCCACGTGCGGGCCCACGTGCACCACGAAGTCGAGGGCGTCTACTTGGCCAAAGTCGCCTCGCTGGAAGCCGCCCTCGCCCAAGCCGGCGCCGCGTGCCAGGCTGCGCACGACCAAGGCGACCTCGCGCTCGCCCACGAGAAGGAGCTCCATGCCCACGCTTTAGCGACTGCGAAAGCGATTTCGGACGAGCTCGAGACCGCCAACTTGTGCTTGGCCGAGCGGAAGCGGCAGCGCGATGCGGACCAGCGCGCGTTTGAAGAGCGGGAGGCGCGCGCGGCGCGATCCATTGCGCAATTGACGCAGGAAGTTACGCTGCTGCGCAGCCACGTGAACGACAAGGCGCACGTTGTGTGGAAGCAGCGGGTCGCCGAGGCCGAGGCGGCGGCCGCGCAGTGGCAAACCAAGCACGAGGAGACGCTCAAAGCTCTGCACATGGCGCAGGCGAGCGCCGATATCGGCGGCTTCCACCGGCGCGAGATGGAAGCGGCTATGCGCGAGCGCGACGAGGCGCTCGACCACCTCGTGCGCGTCACCAAAGAGCGTGACGACGTGTCGGCGACGGTCGTGACGTTGCGGAAGCAAATCGACGCGCTGACAGCGACGCTGCACGACGCCCGCACCACGGTCGTCCAGCTTCGGTCCGAGCTCTCGGGCATGTACGTCCCGACAATGTCCATCAATATGGGGAGATGGATGATGCTGTGGTAGGGAGCACTTGCTGACGCAGGAGAAGCGAGCCCACGACCAGCAGCAGCGGGACCTCGATGTCGAGACGCAGCGTATCATGGAAGAAAAGCAGCTTGTGAAGCAAGTGGTCACAGCCATGAACGAGCGCTTGGCCCTCGGTGTGCGCTCGGAAGATGCGACCAAGTGGGCCGGCGTTGTCGACGCGTGCGCTGCCGTCGACTGGCAGCTCCGGCACATGAAGGACCGCCTCGAGGAGCTCGCAGGCTGCAAGCCCCGGCGACCGACCACGCCCTTCTCGGATGCGATCGCGGCCGGGCAGAAGACCGCGCCGGTCGTCCAGCAGCTCCAGGCTGTGCCCGATACAGACACGTACGCCATGGCGCTGACAAGAGAGATGCAGGCGATGAAGGCCACGTACGAAGGTCGCATCCGGGACCTGCAAGACGAGCTCAAGGCCGCTCGGGGCGACCGCGCGCGGCAAGAGCTCCAGGAAGAGAAAGCCCGCTACGTTGCCGCCGTACGTACCTGTTGAACGTCGTAACGTTGCGTTCAGGACCTCTCTAGATAGCACAATGGACCGACAAGAATGCAGCGCTCGAAGCCAAAGTCGACGAGTTGGAGCGCCGGCTGCAGCTCGGACGGCGATAGAAAGGTGGGTTTTTCAGAGCGTCTCCTCTGCAACCCTCGACGACCAACAAGTTGTGGCTGGCGTAGAGGAGAAAAGTAAATGTAAAAATGGTGCGTTCGCATAAAAAGGGTGTACGAGGACGACGCTATAGCTCCATGTCGGGCTGCGCATGGTCGTGGTACGCATGCTGACCGACGTCCATCTCGTCGTCGACCTCCATTGCGTGGTCGCCGTTGTCCATGCGATGGTCCTTTCGATCCTCGCCCGCGACGGACAAGAGGACCCAGACAGGATCGCCGAACGCGAGGCCGTCACTCATGAGCCGCCACGTGCCATAGTGCGTACCGCTCTCGCCTGGCAGAGTCGTCGTCATGTTGACCTGCGTTTGCTCGCCGACCGCAATCGCGCCAATGTACACGTCGTTGCCGGCGCCAAAGGGGACGCCTTGATAAAAGGCCAGGCGCGTGTTGGCCGGCCATTCGACCGGGCCCGGGTTCTGGAAGATGAGGTGCAACGTGATCTGCTGGTGCGGCAGGAAGACAGCGTTCTGGGCGGCGCTGAGGTCGCTCAAGAACTTGGCGTCGGGCAGCACCGGCAGCTCGTCCTCGATCGGCGCCGGCGTCGTCGCCAGGTACATGTTGACCGCCGTCTCCACGTTCCAGTTGGAGGACTCGAGGAAGAAGGCGCTCGTCTTGGGCTCCAGCGCGAGCAGCTTCCCGAACTGCGCGATGAGCGCGTCGTGGTCCGTCGTCGTGATGCTCTGGAACATGCGCAGGAGGTCGTCGCAGTCGCTCATCGTCGTCAAAATCCAAATATTTGGAAACCTTGTCGTGCTTTCCGGATGTCCGGATAAGCAAAGATTTCGCCGTTTCTGACGTGGCAGCCTCCAATGCCGAGCCTTCGTCGTGGCGAAGGCCGGACCGATGCTCTTGGCCAAGGAAGGATCCATCGGAGTGACGGACCCTTGCTGTCGATCGTGCTATCTTAGCGACCAATGGCAGCGTCGCACGAGCTTGACGCTCCGTGGGTTTCCTGCGCAGCGCGCGACACGGCGTCAAGTATCAAGTCGAAGGAGGCAAAACTATCAAGGTCGCCTCCCAGGAGCCCGTTGGGCCATGGCCGATGTGCCATCGTGCTCGACGAGGGCCCATGCATGCTAGATAGAATGCGTGCAAGAACAGTACTGATGACATAGATTGTACACCCGCGGAGCTCAACTTCGCACATGTCGTTGTGCCAACATGGGGCTTGCTACGCGGCGGAGTCTCGTCAAAGAGAATACAATGGCATTAGCTAAGGAGACTACTTCTCGAATGTGTACTCACTGCTTCAACATGATTAGAACCCGACGAGCGAGTAGAGCGCGACGAGCGTCACGAGAAACGTGAGCCCGAGAAAGATCGTCGCAAAGGGAAGCGAGCTCAGGAGTGGGACGCTAAACGGAGTCTTCTCCGCCTCGGTGTTGCCGTACGTTGCGCGAAAGTGCTGGATGCCCGCGACTTGGAACCACGCGGGGATGATGAGGCCGAGGCCAAAGCCGAGAAAGCCCGCGTACGTGAAAATGACATCGAGTTTCTTGAAGATGGCGGCAAAGAGAAGCGGCGGGAGCACGGCCATGAGGCGCGAGAGGTTGCGCGCGCCGGCGGGCCCAAGCGGCGCCGTGATCGACTTGGGTAGCGACGTGAGAATGTTGCCGCCGACCGTGAGCCCGACCATGGGAAAGGACGACGTGACGTTCACAACGGGAAACATGACAACGATAAGGTGCACGAGTGACCCAAAGACCGTCGGCTGGCCGGACGGACACGAGGCCCAGCCGTTGCCGCAGCCAGAAAAGTTGCTCCACATCAAGCTCGCGAGCGGGTTGATGTCGTCAAAGGCGAGCGCGCCGAGGAGCCCGAGGAAGAAGTAGCAGAACGCTGCCATCGTCATCGAGAGGTACGTGATGAGGCGCGCGCGGCCTTTCTGCGAAATGTCGAGCGGCTGGAGCGCGGCCGGCATGTTGTACTGGCAGTTGAGCGCGAGCAAGGTCGGGCCAAAGCCAGCGCCAAAGCTCTGCCAGTTGAACGCCCAGTGCGCGCGCGTAGCGAGACGGGCCGAGATGGCGTCGGCGCCGTCCACGCTGAGCTTGAACGCGATCGTCGAGAGCATGATGCCAAAGGCCAGGAGGCGGTAGCCCGAGAGGAGCTTTTGGATGTTGGCTTGGTCGCCGAGGTCCATGAGCACGAGTGCAATCGACATGACGGCGAAGAGCGCCATGAAGCCGTAGTAGCTCTCGAGGCACCCGCTCGACGCGTTCGCAGCGTACACGTCGCAGACGTCGCCGAGCACGAACGTATGGAAGACCGACGCGACCGAGGACGCAAAGATGCTCGCGTAGGCCCAAAGCGTTCCGATGCAGTAGAGAACCAGCACGGTCTGCACGACTGCGTACCCCGTCTTGCCGGCGAAGAGCTCGCTCATGGCCGAGAACTCCGTCTTGCGGTACGTGAGGCGGTTGAGAGGCGGGCTCTCGCTTCTCGCCGAGAGGACGCCTTCGGCGCGGGCCATGGCCTCGAGCGTGTAGTTCATCGTGATGAGCGCACCGAGGAAGCCAAAGATGAGAAAGATGGACGTGAGCCCAATGCCAGCAACCGAGAAGGCGTACGGGAGGCCAAAGCAGCCCGTGCCCACCATAAAGTTGAGCGTCAAGGCGACCGCGACGACGGGCCCAAAGGTCTTGACGCCCATGGCCGACGCGTCCGCCGGGTCGAGAGACGAGCAGTGCTCTCCCTTGGCGAGCGGTGCGTCCATGCGAGCGACTGCAAAATGGACTTTCTCGGAATGTGGCGATCTTGGGCAACCCGGTTAAGTGCGAGTGGTTGGCCGCCAACAGCACGCCGGCGCATGTCTCGCTGCGAGAAGCGTGGGCCTGCACAAAGAAGCGACCTGGCTGCCTCAAGGTCGCTAGTCAACCGAGTAAAGTACGCTGTCCACACCACGTGCTGGTCTTGGGTGCGACAAAGACGGGCCAGGAGCTATTGAGGAGTCTCTTCGCGAGCGTGTTCCGGCGCGAGTGCACGCCTACCAGTATGCCAGCGTGGGGACGGAACGACCTTTGCGGGCGTGTCGAAGCCGTTCGGGCGGTGATGGAATGACCGCACTCAAGGTGCCGCAAGCAAGCAGCGCGAGACAGGGCAGCAGAATTCCTGCGGCGTGTGACGACAATTCAGCCCAACAGCTATTCGGTGCAACGTCACGTGTTGCAAGCTACAGCACTATGGGAAAACGACAAGTTGTGTCTAGTTCCATAGTCTTCTTTATCGTCTTAAATGGACAACTGGAACGAATCTAACGCGTCCAAAATATCGTCGTCGTCAAAAGTGACGGCGCCGTCGTCATCGTCAAAGTCGAAGAACGTCGCGTCGGGATCGACCGGTTGCGCCAATGATGGTACGACTGTCTCTGTCGGCAAATCGACCTCTGGACACACGAACGTGTTGTCTGCTGAAGTGCCATCCACCTCTGCCTCGGTGGGCGTGGGACGTTCGGTGTCCGGCTGGCTGCCGCGCGTGGCGTTGTGGTCTGTACGCGGAACCACTCGGTCATTGTCTGTGGCGGATCGCAACGTCGGAGCGTCAAGCACGGACAAGGTATCAAGCTCTATCGGCGCGCTTGGAGGAGTCGCCAATGGGACGCGGCAGCTTGTAGCGACAGCGGTAGCCTCGGCAGTGCGTGGTTGAGCCGCAGACCGCGTCTCTACACGCGGCACGGGCGCCGGCGCCTTGTCGTGCACGTCTACGGGCGACCTCGGTCGGTGCCACTGGACTCGGATCTTTGGGTCAACTGCCTCCTTGTGTGGCTTGTACGCCTTGGTGGCTTTGACGCGCGCGACGCTGGCTTGGGTGCTGCTCATAAGCGTGCTATGTCGATCGGTGGACTGACGGCGTCGGGTCTGGCGCGGCAACGGGGCCGGCGGTGGCGCAACGTATCGGGTCGCTTTCGGCGACGCGTACCGCTTGTGCTCGTACTTGGCTATCAGCGCTCGCTCGGTCGCGAGGGCTTTGGCTCGTCCGCACAAGTAGATCTCGTTCATCGCGCGCGTCGGGCTCCGCGGCGGCGAGTTGTCGTCGTACGGGTCGTAGAGCCAAATGTCTCTGCGCACAAGTGGTTGCTTGACGGGAGTCCTAGACACAGTTTTTCTTCCTATCGTACCGTTCTTAGCTTCGTCCCGAGGTACGTACGCAGCGCGAAGAAGGGTGAGCAAAGCGTCGAGGCCGGCATCTGGTCCATCGGCTCGCAACTGCACTTCTGCGTACACGGCAAACTCGCTCGAGGCGTAGATGCGCGCTTCGGACGCGACGAGCAGCACGTCGTGGTCATGGGCCATCAAGTCGGCTTTGGTGCCCACGAGCGCGATGGTGCGGTCGGACGACTGCAACGCCGCGCCCTGTGGAATACCGTCAACACCCGACGCGAGGACAAGACCCACGGACCTTGGCGACGGCGGCGGCAAAGGACTCTGGCGCCGTCACGTCAAACACCAAGAAGACGAGGCGCGTGTCCAGGGCGGCGACGTTGACGTCGTCGAGACGTCTCTCGAGTGCCGTGACGCCTCGCCCCACGGCAAAGACCGAGGTCGGCGAGCTCGTCACATCGACGCCAAGCCCACGTCCGAGAGCGACGATGAGCGACGTCTTGCCGGTGCATGGCGCACCCACCACCGCGACCGTCGGTCGGTCCATGCCCCGTTTCGGTTGTGACCAAACCGACGTCGCGCTCAAATTAGCTTGCTTAGCCCAAGTGCAAATTATCAAGCCATTGCCGAATGGCCCCACGCGGATGTCGCGCACCTGCGGCGACTCGCTGCTGTCCATACGCCTGCGGACCAGCGTGCTGCGGCCGTGCGACGGCTTGCCATCGGTTTTCGTGCCAATGCGGACAGCCGCACGTCTTCCAGCGCGCAGCGCACACGTAGCAAAACTCGGTGCGGCACATGCACGTCATGTGGTTGCAGCCGTCGACAAGCTCGACCATGCGCCGGCAGTGCGGGCAGCGCTGCCAGCCTTCTCGGGCGCCGAGTGCGTTCAAGCTCGCGTCGGCCGCGTCGTCGCACGTCCCTTCGTGCATGCGGGCCGAACATAGAGTGCAGATGCGGCGGCGACATCCTGGGCACACGACCGAGCTCTCGTTGCCATCAATATGCCGCGCGCTCACAAACGTGACGGGGCACGCCGTGTTGGGGCAGTAGACTGGTCGGTCCGCTGTCGCTTCTTCCGTTCGGTCGCGCAACCGCTGCATCGCGTCGTGGGCCAGCGCCTCGGTGCGAGCAATGGCATCGAGATCCCAGAGCTGTTGGCAGCACGCGAGCGGGAGGCGCGCGACATCGTCGGTGGCTGACACGATGAGCGCTCTCAAGCACGGCAGGCAGTGCTCATGGTTGCACGGGGCTGTGAACGCCGAGGGCTGGACGTGGAGACACACACAACAGGCGACACCGACATCAAGACGGGCTTGCAACAAAGTTCTCAAGGAAGTCAATCGATGAGCCAACCCCACTGCCTCGTCGTGGACTTGATCACCGTGGACGCCAGCGTTGAGATCGGTACCCACCATAACGTCGACAGTATGCAAGAGCACACCGAGCTGCGCGATGTGCTGCGTGACCGCCGCCATTTCAGCATCACTTGCCGGCGCGATAGTCTCGACGCCGACGTCCCGTGCGTCTGCCAGCGCCAATTCGACGACCAAAGAGAGCGTCGCCCAGTCCATGGACGACAGACCGTTGGGGACAGCGCCAAAGTGCGTTGATGTGGGCGTTCAGAACTATCTTGGTCGACTACCATCACCAATGTATGTCTCCGTTGACACTCTTGGATGCTTGCTTTTTCTTCTTCCTGTTGTCTCGTGAAGAAAAGGCTTTTTTCCATGTGTGCTAGCTAGCTACATTCAATGACCGACCGCGGTCCTTCAAGCAGAGATTGCTGCGCTTCTCCGCTAGCGGACCTGGAGCTCGGCGACGGCGTCGCAGTACCAGTCGTGCTTCAAGCGTTGGCCGCGGCACGTTTGGGAACATGGATGCAGCGCCCTTTGTACATCCACTCGTCGCGGTCTCGCACCTGCGCTTCATCCCACTTGGCATGTCTTCCAGCGGTCGCAACACTCGGCGCTGCAGAGGCAATGTATGTCCTGGACGTACTCCGTGCCGGGCTGCTTGGGCCTCGAGTGCGTCTTCCGAAACAGCGTCTCGCGCGATGCAGGAAGCGACGGGCGCGAGAAGGCAATGCAAAGGCGGGTACGGCACTACAGACGTAGTGATCGCTGACAAACTTGGTCGCGGGTTGGCGCAGGAGACAGCAGGGCGCTCGAACCAATCTTCTTCTGCGCGACCTCGAAGCGTCCGCGGTCCCGTGCGTGAGAAGCGAAAAGGCTTGCGTGGCGGTCTCGAGAAATGCCGCCAAGCACTCGGATGGTCGCCTTGAGCGAGCGCACGAGATCAGCAACGGCGTCCATGGCTTGCCGTGTGCCAGCGTCGACAGTGTTTTCCAGCGCGAGCCATTTCAGCGTCGAAGCGATAGCAATGAGGCGCGCCTGCAGCCATCGCCATCTCGACATCCGAGTTTGGCGCTACCGAGTCGACGCCAATGGCGTGCGAGGTAGAGGTCAGCCACCGACACCGGCGCTGCCCAGTCGTCCTTGGTCATGGACGGCGAATGCATCGGGGAAAGGCCGGGCGTCCGGGAAAGGACATGCACGGGCGTGTTAGAATGTGCCATAACGTGTCGAGTCGTCGGTTGTGTAAGTACCGGTCCGAAAACGTCGCGTAATTATAACCTCTCGCGGTCGCGGCTCAAGTCCGTAACCCCCGCGTTCAGGAGCCCGTCGACGCAATGATTCCTGGCACCATGATGCGCCGGGGGTCGTCCAACTCGCCTCGGCGGTCGCCTAGCAGAGGCAAGCACGAGTCGCCCAGCCGCCACGAAGGCCCGACCAAGGGCCGACACGACGAAGTCTCGTTCCGCCAAGCCACGACAACCATCTCGTCGCGCCGGCCGCCGCCGCCGCGGATGCTATCGCGAGCCAACCTGCGGCTGCCGCTGAGCGACCAGTTGGCGGGGACGATGCGGTCCTTCGAGAAAGGCCGGATGCCAACAGGCATGCGGTCGGACAAGGCGATCAAGCTCCTCGGCGCCGACAAGCCCACCGGCAGTATGGAGATGCATCGGAAACGCCCGAAGCGGCGGTCGCACACGCCCGCGTACGACAAGCGGTTCCGCGATACGCAGATCTTGGAGGGCGCGAGCAAGTTTGAAGGCCACGAGAACGAGTGGGAGAACTATCTCCTCGGGAGCTTCATTGGCGTCGCCAACGAGGTCATGGCGCTGCGGAAGAAGCGAAAGGAACAGCTCGCCAAGTACGTCGTGCTGCCCGACAGCAGCTTTCGGAAAGTCTGGGACGCCGTATTGATTGTCTCGCTCTTGTATGTCGGTACGAATTCGCCGCCAACAGCGTTGCTTCTCTTGACCGTCTGTGTGTGTTGCTAGCGATCTTTCTGCCGCTGCAGCTCTCGTTCCTAAGCGACCTCATGTCGGCCGTCGCTGCAAGCACGATGCGAGATGCTCATGCGACGCTACGTGTAGGACGTACGAAGACCTGAGCAACTGGGCGCCCTTCTTCGCCGTCGACCGCCTCACGGACGCCATCTTCTTGACCGACATTGCGATCAATTTCCGGACGCCGCACACCACCCCGAAAGGCGACTTGGAGTTTGATGCGCGGACCCGGGCGCACGAGTACCTCACGACGTGGTTCCCCATCGACTTGATCTCGATCGTGCCTTTTGACTACTTCGCGACCTTCTTGCCGTCAGGCGGCGGCAACTCGAACCTCCTCAAGCTGCCACGGCTCCTCCGCATGTTTCGCCTCACCAAAATTCTCAAGATCGTCGTATGTCTTGAAACCTTGATCGATGTGGCCCGCAGCGCTCGGCGTAGGTGGCCAGTCGCATCTTCAAGCGCTACGAAATGCGCATCTCGATCAAGTACGGCTGGATTCGCCTCATCAAGTTTGCCGCCGGCATCCTCCTTCTCACCCACGTATGCCAAGGATAGATGGATCATCATCATGTGTGTGCTTTACATGTAGTGGATGGCCTGCTTTGTGTACTTGGTGGCCATCATGACGGCGCCGCAAGCGACGTGGCTCAGCACGGCTAGCCTCAACGGGGGCTTGACGTCCGAGCACTATCTCGGCGACGCGTACATTGCAGCCGTCTACTGGGCCGCGATGGTACTCGCTCGATGCATAATATTGTCTTGAATTCGATGGACGACATCTCTAGACGATCACGACGATCGGATACGGCGACATTTACCCGGCCAACACGACGGAGCGAGCCTTGTTTGTCATTATGATGTTTCTCGGCGCGTGCGTGTACGCGTACGTCGTCGGTACCATGTGCCAACTCGTCGAGGGCCTCAACGTCAACACGCTCGAGTTCCAGCGCCGCATGGTGCGATGTCCGTCCCGCGCCAACTCGAGTCGATTCGGTCGTGGTTTAGGACGAGGTCAACGACTTTCTGGACGTCAACAACATTCCGCAGAACCTCCGCATCCGCATCCGCAAGTACCTCCTGTACAAGCGCGATGCCAAGATCGGCGACATTGCCGAAGTCCTCCACTCGATGAGCCCCGCGATCCGGGACGAAGTCGCGCTCTTCAAGTTCCAGCACATTCTGAGCTCCGTGCATCAGTTTCGAGGCGCGCCCCCAGACTTTTTAGCCGCGATCGCGCTCCGCCTCCAGATGAGTACGATTCCAGTTGAGATTGCGATTCAGATTCATTTTTGCGAATGTCTAGTGGTGTACCCGCCCAACGAGATGATCATGGTGTTTGGCCGCATCGGCACGTCCATGTACATCATCAACCGCGGGCGCTGCCAGGTCGAGCGCATGGCCAGCGACGGCCGCATCGTCGTCGTCAACGTGCTGCACGAAGGCGCGTACTTTGGCGAGCGCGGCCTCCTCTTCTCGGCCAAGCGCCGGGCGTCCGTGCGCGCGCTCTGCTTTGTCGAGGTGAGCTGTCTCACGCGGTCGGCGCTCGAGGACGTCACCAACAACTTTCCGTCTGTGCGCCGCATCATTCGCAAAAGCATGGTGCGCGACGTGGTTGCAAGGAGCCTCGCGACCGGGGAGCTCGTCGCGCTGGGGCAGGACCCGGGTTTTCTCCAGCGACACAACCAGCTGCGCGAGCAGCTCGCGCAGCGCCACAACAAGTCTACCACCCACGACACGAGCGCGCCACCACCGAGTGCATCGTCGACGACCGAGACACCCGCGCCCTCGCCAGATCCAAAAAATGACCAAGTGCCACCGACGGTGGGCGAGGAAGCCAGGTCCTCTCGACCGGTGCGTCGCCACCGAGGTTCGCTTCCAAGCACGATATCCGACACGCGCGTGTCGGTGCTGCCGCTAGAGATGCCGTCGGGGCAAGGCCACGTGGAGGACGAGAAGGCCGACGAGTTCTCGATGCCAACGGTCGCGCGTCTGCTCAAGCGCCGAACGCAGAGCGTGCGCTCGAACTTGGCCAAGGTGTCGCCGATTCTGCCCAAGCAGGCCCGTAAGAACGCGTCCAAGAAGCACACCCAGACGATCATGGTCTCGGTCAAGCCGACGCAAGTGACGGCGGCGACGCGACTCCGCGTGTTGGAGCCACCGGCGCACCTGCACGTCGTGGAGCCATCGCCGATCCTGGACGACGGGCCCAGGAGCCTCTCGAGTCTGCGCAAGCTGAGTACGTGTGTGATCCATAGCAGCGTCGAGTCCTTGCGCAGCAACGCTGACTCGAGTCAGAGTGCCGCCGAGGACGAAGATGCGAACGACGGAGACGACAGCTTTGACGAAGTCAATGACGGCTTCTGCGACATGGACGACACCGAGATGGACGACGAAGACGAGCACGTGCCGCGCTGGGCGTCGCAGCTCCTCGAGGTCGTGGCCAACCAGCAAAGGATGCTCAAAGCCATGGCGGCGACGTTGGCGTCCGTCCAGCGCACGTCCAACGCGACGCACCGCGCGATGCGCAGCTCCTCAACCCAACTCGATGCGCTCGACGAAAGAACTTGCACGAGATGTACTGCGCCATCTAAGCTCCCACAATAAGACCCTATTTATGCCG
>NW_012156409.1:195226-199536 GCF_000151545.1 Saprolegnia parasitica CBS 223.65
AAGCAGGCGCGCAAAAACGCGTCCCAGAAGAACACCAAGACGATCGTGGTCTCGGTCAAGCCAACGCGAGTGACGGCGGCGACGCGACTCCGCGTGTTGGAGCCACCGGCGCACCTGCACGTCGTGGAGCCGTCGCCGATCCTGGACGACGGGCCCAGGAGCCCCTCGAGTCTGCGCAAACTGAGTACGACGGACCAGTGCGTGCTCCAAAGCAGCGTCGAGTCTTTGCGCAGCAACGCCGACTTGAGTCTGAGTGCCGCCGAGGACGAAGACGAAGACGACAGCTTTGACGAAGACACTGACGGCTTCTGCGACATGGACGACGCAGAGATGGACGACGAAGACGAGCACGTGCCGCGCTGGGCGTCGCAGCTCCTGGAGGTCGTGGCCAACCAGCAAAGGATGCTCAAAGCCATGGCGGCGACGTTGGCGTCCGTCCAGCGCACGTCCAACGCGACGCACCGCGCGATGCGCAGCTCCTCAACCCAACTTGATGCGCTCGACGAAAAGAACTTGCACGAGATGTACTGCGCCATCTAAGCTCCCACAATAAGACCCTATTTATGCCGCACAGCTGCGCACCTTGCAGCATATGCAACCACAGCACAATGGGCGCGGCTCGACCACTGCCAGTGCGGCTGCAAAGCTCCAGAGCGGAGCGACTGGCGATCGTCGACGGAAGCGCGCGCCGACTCGGTCAGACAGGCGCCGCAACGACGCTTCAAGATCGCGCCTGGCTCAGTATCCGGCGCAGCTGGCCACGTATCCGGATGGCGCGTGGAACGAGCGGTGACTATTTTCCGACTCGACTTGAGCAAGATGCAACGCAGCACGGGGTTGAGCGTCGGCGTCGGCCTCCTCTCGCTAGGCATGTACGCAGTGCGGACGCGCCGAGGCCTCTACAAGTACGTGGCAGGCTGTGGTCATCGCGCTCATGCCATGCTGTAGGGCGGCGCTGGACCAGGCGAAGCGCACGCCGCCGGTGCTGGCCAAGAAGCCGCACATGGTGCCCTTTGGCAACGTGCCGGGCGAGAACCGCGGCGAGAACCCGATGGACCCGATCCTGTACATCGAGGACCCGTATTACTACGTCCGCGACGACACGCGCAAGAACAAGGAGGTCATTGCGCACCTCGAGCAAGAGAACGCGTACACGGAGCACATGACGAGCCACTTAAAGAACGCGCGCGAGAACTTGTACCATGAGCTGCTCTCGCACGTGCAAGAGACGGACGCCGCGTACCCGTACCCGCACGGCGACTACCTGTACTACACGCGCACCGAGAAGGGCAGCAGCTACACGTACCACTGCCGCAAGGCGCGCAACGACCCGAACGCTGTCGAGGAGCTCATCCTTGACGAGAACGAGCTCGCCAAGGGCCAGAGCCACTGCGACGTGGGCGCCGTCTCTGTGAGCACCGACCACCAGTTCCTCGCGTACAGCGTCGACTTTAACGGGTACGAGACGTACCAAGGCTTTGTGAAGAACCTTCGGACGGGTCAGATTCTCGCCGACCGCATCGAGAACGTCTCGGGCGGCCTTGTGTGGGGCAGCGACGCGACGACGCTCTACTACTCGACGATGGACGACGCGCACCGCCAGGACAAGATCTGGCGCCACACGGTGGGCGCGAATGGCAAGGACGAGCTCTTGTACACGGAGAATGACCAGCTCTTCTCGGCCTACATGGGCAAGACGCGCAGCGGGCGGTACCTTCTCTTGCAGTCGTCGAGCAGCGAGACGTCCGAGGTGTCGTTCATCGACTTGCAGGCGCCGGAGAAGGGCGTGACGCTGGTCGAGAAGCGCGTCAAGGGTGTCGACTACTCGGTCGACCACCAGGGCTCGACGTTCTTCATTGAGACCAACAAGGACGGCGCGGTCAACTTTAAGCTCATGATGACGGACGTATCGACGCCGTCGGCGGCGCACTGGACGGACGTGTTCCCGTACGACCCGTCCGTCAAGGTCGATGGCATCGACTGCTTCGAGTCCTTTGCGGTGCTGCACGGCCGCCAGGACGGCTTTACGCAGCGCTGGATCCTCACGCGCGACGGCGACCGCTTCACCAAGACGCGCATGGTGTTCTCGGACCCGATCTACACGATCAGCGGCGCACCCAACAAGGAGTACAAGACGTCGACGTACCGCCTCACGTACTCGTCGCCGACGACGCCGTTCACCACGTACGACTACGACGTTGCGACGCAGAAGATGGTGCTGCTCAAGGAGCGGCCGGTGCCCAACTACGACCGGTCGCTCTACGCGTGCGAGCGCATCGAAGCGTCGGCCGAAGATGGCACGATGATCCCCATGTCGCTCGTGTACCGCAAGGACAAGCGCACGCCCGGCACGCCGCAGCCAGTGCACTTGTACGGGTACGGCTCGTACGAGATTTGCATTGACCCGACCTTCACGGCGACGACGCTGCCGCTTCTCGACCGCGGCGTCATTTACGTCATTGCGCACATTCGCGGCGGCGGCGAGATGGGCCGCACGTGGTACGAAGACGCCAAGTACCTCACGAAAGCCAAGACGTTCTCGGACTTTGTCAACTGCGCCGAGCACCTTGTCAAGACCGAGATGACGCGCCCGGCGCTGCTGACGTGCGAAGGCCGGTCCGCGGGCGGTCTCCTCATGGGTGCGGTCCTCAACATGCGCCCGGACCTCTTCCAGGCCGCGATTGCCGGCGTCCCGTTTGTGGACGTGATGAACACGATGAGCGACGCGACGATCCCGCTCACGACGGGCGAGTGGGAGGAGTGGGGCAACCCGAACGAGGCCAAGTACTTTCAGTACATGCTCAGCTACTCGCCGTACGAGAACGTCAAGGCGCAGGCGTACCCCAACATGCTCGTGACCTCGGGCCTCTTTGACCCGCGCGTCGCGTACTGGGAGCCGACGAAGTGGGTCGCGCGCCTCCGCGAGCGCAAGACGGACAGCAACCACGTGCTCCTCAAGATGGATCTGACGTCCGGGCACTTCAGCGCCAGCGACCGCTACCACTACCTGCGCGAGAAGGCCTTTGATTTGAGCTACCTCCTTGACCAAGTCAAGTGCTTGACCGCTGAAGACCACAAGGCGCCCGCCAAGAAAGACTAAGCTTAGGACAATCAAGTGCGCTCGTGGAATGCATGGATGGGCTACTGTACTCGATTTTGTCGTGAGCTGGTTTTGGATTCAGATTCGGATTCGGATTCGGATTCGGGAACGCTCCAAGGAACCAATCGCGGAACGGTCTCTGGTAGCGTATCCGGATGACGGAAGGACTGCAATTTGCACGAGACGCATGGCGAGCGCAACGACCCTCGGCGCCCTCGACGCGCTCGCAGCGCAGTTCCCGATGCAGCTGTACCCGCGCCCGGCGCCCTTCACATGCGACTCGTTTCGTGCGGGCGACTTGGTCTACGTCTCGATCAGCAGTGGGAAGGCCAAGAGCGGCGAGGCCGACAGCGCGCGCCAAGGGGCGTCGACGGGCCGCCTCTTTGCCCGCGCCCGCGTGGTCGAGACGGCGCCGACAGCGTTTCCGGGCCGCGTCAAGATCGTGTACGCAGATGGATCGACGTACCACGCGCTGCCGTCGCGCTTGACGCCGCAGCTCTTTCGCCGGGCGACGGCCACGGGGGTCCTCGTCACGGCCGAGACGTCGCACTACCGGCGTCTCGCGCGCACGCAGATCGACGCGACCGATATCGTGCTCGAGATTGGCTGCGACCTCGGCCCGACCGTCGAGATCATTGCGCAGACCGTCGGCGTCGAGAACGTCATTGGCATTGACAAGTCGTCCGACTCGATCGCAGTCGCCAAGGCGTCGCACCCGCAGTGCCAATTCATCGAGATGGACATCTTTCGGTCGTCGAACGAGCTGCTCGCGCTCGCCTCGCGCTGCTCCAAGATCCTCATCGACATCAACGGCAACCGGCTCCTCGGCGCCGTCGTCGACGCCCTAGCACTTGTGCTGCACGGCTGCCCGAAGCTCGACCTTGTCATCGTCAAGAGCGTCGAGCTCCACCGCGAGCTCCAGCGCCGGTCCTCTTGATCTTTTCGGATATCATGCATTATCCGGATGTTTGTAAACCAATGAAATTTGCGAGCCCCGAGATCCACCACCACAGCGAATAGTAAGATTGGAGATCTGATGGACGTCTTGGTCGCAGCGAGCTACGCGGGCGTCGACGTCTCGGCCGTCGTGGACCCGGAGATCGCGCCGCTCCTCGCACCGCTGGCCGTTGCCGCCGTCGACGTGGATATGGACCTCGAAGACGGCGAAGTCGCCGACATGGAGGACGTCCCGCCGACGCCGCTGACAGCA